>NW_028241740.1:0-58000 GCF_964263255.1 Lissotriton vulgaris
AAATTGATTTTTTGGACTGTACCAAAAATGATTCAAAATGTCAATTGGGATCGTGCCTCATGTTTGAATAACCACTTTTTAACCCTCACTGTGACCAAAATTGCCATTTTTACAGAGTTTTGCTTACTCAAAAGCTTCAATTTTGACCCGTTTCATGCACAGAAATGACTTTAAACACACTTATTTAGTTGAAAAAGTCATAATTCACATCCAACAGTCATTTAGAGTCAAAAGATTAAATGTTAAAATCTCAGCATTATAGACCATTTTGGGAACGTTTGACATGTCCGGAGTCATCGTTTTTCATCCGAAAATTGATTTTTTGGACTGTACCAAAAATGATTCAAAATGTCAATTGGATCGTGCCTCATGTTGAATAACCACTTTTTAAACCTTCACAGTGACCAAAATGGCCATTTTTACAGAGTTTTGCTTATTAAAAAGCTTCAATTTTGACCCGTTTCAGTCACAGAAATGACTTTGAACACACTTATTTTAGTTGAAATTGTCATAATTCACATCCAACAGTCATTTAGAGTCAAAAGATTAAATGTTAAAATTTCATCATTATAGACCATTTTGGGAACGTTCGACATGTCCGGAGTCATCGTTTTTCATCCGAAAATTGATTTTTTTGGACTGTATCAAAAATGATTCAAAATGTCAATTGATTGTGCCTCATGTTGAATAACCACTTTTAAACCCTCAGAGTGACCAAAATGGCCATTTTTACAGAGTTTTGCTTACTCAAAAGCTTCAATTTTGACCCGTTTCAGTCACAGAAATGACTTAAAACACACTTATTTTAGTTGAAAAAGTCATAATTCACATCCAACAGTCATTTAGAGTCAAAAGATTAAATGTTAAAATTTCATCATTATAGACCATTTTGGGAACGTTCGACATGTCCGGAGTCATCGTTTTTCATCCGAAAATTGATTTTTTGGACTGTACCAAAAATGATTCAAAATGTCAATTGGATCGTGCCTCATGTTGAATAACCACTTTTTAAACCCTCACAGAGACCAAAATGGCCATTTTTACAGAGTTTTGCTTATTTAAAGCTTCAATTTTGACCCGTTTCAGTCACAGAAATGACTTTGAACACACTTATTTTAGTTGAAATTGTCATAATTCACACCCAACAGTCATTTAGAGTCAAAAGATTAAATGTTAAAATTTCATCATTATAGACCATTTTGGGAACGTTCGACATGTCCGGAGTCATCGTTTTTCATCCGAAAATTGATTTTTGGACTGTACCAAAAATGATTCAAAATGTCAATTGGATCGTGGCTCATGTTGAATAACCACTTTTTAAACCCTCACAGTGACCAAAATTGCCATTTTTACAGAGTTTTGCTTACTCAAAAGCTTTAATTTTGACCTGTTTCAGGCACAGAAATAACTTTAAACACACTTATTTTAGTTGAAAAAGTCATAATTCACATCCAACAGTCATTTAGAGTCAAATGATTAAATGTTAAAATTTCATCATTATAGACCATTTTGGGAACGTTTTGACATGTCCGGAGTCATCGTTTTTCATCCGAAAATTGATTTTTTGGACTGTACCAAAAATGATTCAAAATGTCAATTGGATCGTGCCTCATGTTGAATAACCACTTTTTAAACCCTCACAGTGACCAAAATTGCCATTTTTACAGAGTTTTTGCTTACTCAAAAGCTTCAATTTTGACCCGTTTCAGGCACAGAAATGACTTTAAACACACTTATTTTAGTTGAAATTGTCATAATTCACATCCAACAGTCATTTAGAGTCAAAAGATTAAATGTGAAAATTTCATCATTATAGACCATTTTGGGAACGTTCGACATGTCCGGAGTCATCGTTTTTTCATCCGAAAATTGATTTTTGGACTGTACCAAAAATGATTCAAAATGTCAATTGGATCGTGGCTCATGTTGAATAACCACTTTTTAAACCCTCACAGTGACCAAAATTGCCATTTTTACAGAGTTTTTGCTTACTCAAAAGCTTTAATTTTGACCTGTTTCAGGCACAGAAATAACTTTAAACACACTTATTTTAGTTGAAAAAGTCATAATTCACATCCAACAGTCATTTAGAGTCAAATGATTAAATGTTAAAATTTCATCATTATAGACCATTTTGGGAACGTTTGACATGTCCGGAGTCATCGTTTTTCATCCGAAAATTGATTTTTTGGACTGTAACAAAAATGATTACAAAATGTCAATTGGATCGTGCCTCATGTTGAATAACCATTTTTTAAACCCTCACAGTGACCAAAATTGCCATTTTTACAGAGTTTTTGCTTACTCAAAAGCTTCATTTTTGACCAGTTTCGGGCACAGAAATGACTTTAAACACACTTATTTTAGTTGAAAAAGTCATAATTCACATCCAACAGTCATTTAGAGTCAAAAGATTAAATGTTAACATTTCATCATTATAGACCATTTTGGGAACGTTCGACATGTCCGGAGTCATCGTTTTTCATCCGAAAATTGATTTTTTTTGGACTGTATCAAAAATGATTCAAAATGTCAATTGGATTGTGCCTCATGTTGAATAACCACTTTTTAAACCCTCAGAGTGACCAAAATGGCCATTTTTACAGAGTTTTGCTTACTCAAAAGCTTCAATTTTGACCCGTTTCAGTCACAGAAATGACTTTAAAACACACTTATTTTAGTTGAAAAAGTCATAATTCACATCCAACAGTCATTTAGAGTCAAAAGATTAAATGTTAAAATTTCATCATTATAGACCATTTTGGGAACGTTCGACATGTCCGGAGTCATCGTTTTTCATCCGAAAATTGATTTTTTGGACTGTACCAAAAATGATTCAAAATGTCAATTGGATCGTGCCTCATGGTTGAATAACCACTTTTTAAATCCTCACATTGACCAAAATTGCCATTTTTACAGAGTTTTGCTTACTCAAAAGCTTCAATTTTGACGCGTTTCAGGCACAGAAATGACTTTAAACACACGTATTTTAGTTGAAAAAGTCATAATTCACATCCAACAGTCATTTAGAGTCAAAAGATTAAATGTTAAAATTTCATCATTATAGACCATTTTGGGAACGTTCAACATGTCCGGAGTCATCGTTTTTTCATCCGAAAATAGATTTTTTTGGACTGTACCAAAAATGATCAAAATGTCAATTGGATCGTGCCTCATGTTGAATAACCACTTTTTAAACCCTCACAGTGACCAAAATTGCCATTTTTACAGAGTTTTGCTTACTCAAAAGCTTTAATTTTGACCTGTTTCAGGCACAGAAATAACTTTAAACACACTTATTTTAGTTGAAAAAGTCATAATTCACATCCAACAGTCATTTAGAGTCAAATGATTAAATGTTAAAATTTCATCATTATAGACCATTTTGGGAACGTTTGACATGTCCGGAGTCATCGTTTTTCATCCGAAAATTGATTTTTTGGACTGTAACAAAAATGATTCAAAATGTCAATTGGATCGTGCCTCATGTTGAATAACCATTTTTTAAACCTCACAGTGACCAAAATTGCCATTTTTACAGAGTTTTGCTTACTCAAAAGCTTCCATTTTGACCAGTTTCGGGCACAGAAATGACTTTAAACACACTTATTTTAGTTGAAAAAGTCATAATTCACATCCAACAGTCATTTAGAGTCAAAAGAATAAATGTTAACATTTCATCATTATAGACCATTTTGGGAACGTTCGACATGTCCGGAGTCATCGTTTTTCATCCGAAAATTGATTTTTTGGACTGTACCAAAAATGATTCAAAATGTCAATTGGATCGTGCCTCATGTTGAATAACCACTTTTAAAACCCTCACAGTGAGCTAAATTGCCATTTTTACAGAGTTTTGCTTACTCAAAAGCTTCAATTTTGACCCATTTCAGGCACAGAAATGACTTTAAACACACTTATTTTAGTTGAAAAAGTCATAATTCACATCCAACAGTCATTTAGAGTCAAAAGATTAAATGTTAAAATTTCATCATTATAGACCATTTTGGGAACGTTCGACATGTCCGGAGTCATCGTTTTTCATCCGAAAATTGATTTTTTGGACTGTACCAAAAATGATTCAAAATGTCAATTGGATCATGCCTCATGTTGAATAACCACTTTTTAAACCCTCACAGTAACCAAAATTGCCATTTTTACAGAGTTTTGCTTACTCAAAAGCTTCAATTTTGACCCGTTTCAGGCACAGAAATTACTTTAAACACACTTATTTTAGTTGAAAAAGTCATAATTCACATCCAACAGTCATTTAGAGTCAAAAGATTAAATGTTAAAATGTCATCATTATAGACCATTTTGGGAACGTTCGACATGTCCGGAGTCATCGTTTTTCATCCGAAAATTGATTTTTTGGACTGTACCAAAAATGATTCCAAATGTCAATTGGATCGTGCCTCATGTTGAATAACCACTTTTTAAACCCTCACAGTGACCAAAATTGCCATTTTTACTGAGTTTTGCTTATTCAAAAGCTTCAATTTTGACCCGTTTCAGGCACAGAAATGACTTTAAACACACTTATTTTAGTTGAAAAAGTCATAATTCACATCCAACAGTCATTTAGAGTCAAAAGATTAAATGTTAACATTTCATCATCATAGACCATTTTGGGAACATTCGACATGTCCGGAGTCATCGTTTTTCATCCGAAAATAGATTTTTTGGACTGTACCAAAAATGATTCAAAATGTCAATTGGATCGTGCCTCATGTTGAATAACCACTTTTTAAACCCTCACAGTGACCAAAATGGCCATTTTTACAGAGTTTTGCTTATTTAAAAGCTTCAATTTTGACCCGTTTCAGTCACAGAAATGACTTTAAACACACTTATTTTAGTTGAAAAAGTCATAATTCACATCCAACAGTCATTTAGAGTCAAAAGATTAAATGTTAAAATTTCATCATTATAGACTATTTTGGGAACGTTCGACATGTCCGGAGTCATCGTTTTTCATCCGAAAATTGATTTTTTGGACTGTACCAAAAATGATTCAAAATGTCAATTGGATCGTGCCTCATGTTGAATAACCACTTTTTAAACCCTCACAGTGACCAAAATTGCCATTTTAACAGAGTTTTGCTTACTCAAAAGCTTCAATTTTGACCCGTTTCAGGCACAGAAATGACTTTAATCACACTTATTTTAGTTGAAAAAGTCATAATTCACATCCAACAGTCATTTAGAGTCAAAAGATTAAATGTTAAAATTTCATCATTATAGACCATTTTGGGAACATTCGACATGTCCGGAGTCATCGTTTTTCTTCCGAAAATTGATTTTTTGGACTGTACCAAAAATGATTCAAAATGTCAATTGGATCGTGCCTCATGTTGAATAACCACTTTTTAAACCCTCACAGTGACCAAAATTGCCATTTTTACAGAGTTTTGCTTACTCAAAAGCTTCAATTTTGACCTGTTTCAGGTACAGAAATGACTTTAAACACACTTATTTTAGTTGAAAAAGTCATAATGCACATCCAACAGTCATTTAGAGTCAAAAGATTAAATGTTAAAATTTCATCATTATAGACCATTTTGGGAACGTTCGACTTGTCCGGAGTCATCGTTTTTCATCCGAAAATTGATTTTTTGGACTGTACCAAAAATGATTCAAAATGTCAATTGGATCATGCCTCATGTTGAATAACCACTTTTTAAACCCTCATAGTAACCAAAATTGCCATTTTTACAGAGTTTTGCTTACTCAAAAGCTTCAATTTTGACCCGTTTCAGGCACAGAAATTACTTTAAACACACTTATTTTAGTTGAAAAAGTCATAATTCACATCCAACAGTCATTTAGAGTCAAAAGATTAAATGTTAAAATGTCATCATTATAGACCATTTTGGGAACGTTCGACATGTCCGGAGTCATCGTTTTTCATCCGAAAATTGATTTTTTGGACTGTACCAAAAATGATTCCAAATGTCAATTGGATCGTGCCTCATGTTGAATAACCACTTTTTAAACCCTCACAGTGACCAAAATTGCCATTTTTACAGAGTTTTGCTTATTCAAAAGCTTCAATTTTGACCCGTTTCAGGCACAGAAATGACTTTAAACACACTTATTTTAGTTGAAAAAGTCATAATTCACATCCAACAGTCATTTAGAGTCAAAAGATTAAATGTTAACATTTCATCATCATAGACCATTTTGGGAACATTCGACATGTCCGGAGTCATCGTTTTTCATCCGAAAATAGATTTTTTGGACTGTACCAAAAATGATTCAAAATGTCAATTGGATCGTGCCTCATGTTGAATAACCACTTTTTAAACCCTCACAGTGACCAAAAAGGCCATTTTTACAGAGTTTTGCTTATTTAAAAGCTTCAATTTTGACCCGTTTCAGTCACAGAAATGACTTTAAACACACTTATTTTAGTTGAAAAAGTCATAATTCACATCCAACAGTCATTTAGAGTCAAAAGATTAAATGTTAACATTTCATCATTATAGACCATTTTGGGAACGTTCGACATGTCGGGAGTCATCGTTTTTCATCCGAAAACTGATTTTTTGGACTGTACCAAAAATGATTCAAAATGTCAATTGGATCGTGCCTCATGTTGAATAACCACTTTTTAAACCCTCACAGTGACCAAAATTGCCATTTTTACAGAGTTTTGCTTACTCAAAAGCTTTAATTTTGACCTGTTTCAGGCACAGAAATAACTTTAAACACACTTATTTTAGTTGAAAAAGTCATAATTCACATCCAACAGTCATTTAGAGTCAAATGATTAAATGTTAAAATTTCATCATTATAGACCATTTTGGGAACGTTTGACATGTCCGGAGTCATCGTTTTTCATCCGAAAATTGATTTTTTGGACTGTAACAAAAATGATTCAAAATGTCAATTGGATCGTGCCTCATGTTGAATAACCATTTTTTAAACCCTCACAGTGACCAAAATTGCCATTTTTACAGAGTTTTGCTTACTCAAAAGCTTCCATTTTGACCAGTTTCGGGCACAGAAATGACTTTAAACACACTTATTTTAGTTGAAAAAGTCATAATTCACATCCAACAGTCATTTAGAGTCAAAAGAATAAATGTTAACATTTCATCATTATAGACCATTTTGGGAACGTTCGACATGTCGGGAGTCATCGTTTTTCATCCGAAAACTGATTTTTTGGACTGTACCAAAAATGATTCAAAATGTCAATTGGATCGTGCCTCATGTTGAATAACCACTTTTTAAACCCTCACAGTGACCAAAATTGCCATTTTTACAGAGTTTTGCTTACTCAAAAGCTTCAATTTTGACCCGTTTCAGGCACAGAAATGACTTTAAATACACTTATTTTAGTTGAAAAAGTCATAATTCACATCCAACAGTCATTTAGAGTCAAAAGATTAAATGTTAAAATTTCATCATTATAGACCATTTTGGGAGCGTTCGACATGTCCGGAGTCATCGTTTTTCATCCGAAAATTGATTTTTTGGACTGTACCAAAAATGATTCAAAATGTCAATTGGATCGTGCCTCATGTTGAATAACCACTTTTTAACCCCTCACTGTGACCAAAATTGCCATTTTTACAGAGATTTGCTTACTCAAAAGCTTCAATTTTGACCCGTTTCAGGCACAGAAATGACTTTAAACACACTTATTTTAGTTGAAAAAGTCATAATTCACATCCAACAGTCATTTAGAGTCAAAAGATTAAATGTTAAAATTTCATCATTATAGACCATTTTGAGAACGTTCGACATGTCCGGAGTCATCGTTTTTCATCCGATAATTGATTTTTTGGACTGTACCAAAAATGATTCAAAATGTCAATTGGATCGTGGCTCATGTTGAATAACCACTTTTTAAACCCTCACAGTGACCAAAATTGCCATTTTTACAGAGTTTTGCTTACTCAAAAGCTTTAATTTTGACCTGTTTCAGGCAAAGAAATAACTTTAAACACACTTATTTTAGTTGAAAAAGTCATAATTCACATCCAACAGTCATTTAGAGTCAAATGATTAAATGTTAAAATTTCATCATTATAGACCATTTTGGGAACGTTTGACATGTCCGGAGTCATCGTTTTTCATCCGAAAATTGATTTTTTGGACTGTAACAAAAATGATTCAAAATGTCAATTGGATCGTGCCTCATGTTGAATAACCACTTTTTAAACCCTCACGGTGACCAAAATTGCCATTTTTACAGAGTTTTGCTTACTCAAAAGCTTCAATTTTGACCCGTTTCAGGCACAGAAATGACTTTAAACACACTTATTTTAGTTGAAAAAGTGATAATTCACATCCAACAGTCATTTAGAGTCAAAAGATTAAATGTTAAAATTTCATCATTATAGACCATTTTGGGAACGTTCGACATGTCCGGAGTCATCGTTTTTCATCCGAAAATTGATTTTTTGGACTGTACCAAAAATGATTCAAAATGTCAATTGGATCGTGCCTCATGTTGAATAACCACTTTTTAAATCCTCACATTGACCAAAATTGCCATTTTTACAGAGTTTTGCTTACTCAAAAGCTTCAATTTTGACCCGTTTCAGGCACAGAAATGACTTTAAACACACTTATTTTAGTTGAAAAAGTCATAATTCACATCCAACAGTCATTTAGAGTCAAAAGATTAAATGTTAAAATTTCATCATTATAGACCATTTTGGGAACGTTCAACATGTCCGGAGTCATCGTTTTTTCATCCGAAAATAGATTTTTTGGACTGTACCAAAAATGATTCAAAATGTCAATTGGATCGTGCCTCATGTTGAATAACCACTTTTTAAACCCTCACAGTGACCAAAATTGCCATTTTTACAGAGTTTTGCTTACTCAAAAGCTTTAATTTTGACCTGTTTCAGGCACAGAAATAACTTTAAACACACTTATTTTAGTTGAAAAAGTCATAATTCACATCCAACAGTCATTTAGAGTCAAATGATTAAATGTTAAAATTTCATCATTATAGACCATTTTGGGAACGTTTGACATGTCCGGAGTCATCGTTTTTCATCCGAAAATTGATTTTTTGGACTGTAACAAAAATGATTCAAAATGTCAATTGGATCGTGCCTCATGTTGAATAACCATTTTTTAAACCCTCACAGTGACCAAAATTGCCATTTTTACAGAGTTTTGCTTACTCAAAAGCTTCCATTTTGACCAGTTTCGGGCACAGAAATGACTTTAAACACACTTATTTTAGTTGAAAAAGTCATAATTCACATCCAACAGTCATTTAGAGTCAAAAGATTAAATGTTAACATTTCATCATTATAGACCATTTTGGGAACGTTCGACATGTCGGGAGTCATCGTTTTTCATCCGAAAACTGACTTTTTGGACTGTACCAAAAATGATTCAAAATGTCAATTGGATCGTGCCTCATGTTGAATAACCACTTTTTAAACCCTCACAGTGACCAAAATTGCCATTTTTACAGAGTTTTGCTTACTCAAAAGCTTCAATTTTGACCCGTTTCAGGCACAGAAATGACTTTAAATACACTTATTTTAGTTGAAAAAGTCATAATTCACATCCAACAGTCATTTAGAGTCAAAAGATTAAATGTTAAAATTTCATCATTATAGACCATTGTGGGAGCGTTCGACATGTCCGGAGTCATCGTTTTTCATCCGAAAATTGATTTTTTGGACTGTACCAAAAATGATTCAAAATGTCAATTGGATCGTGCCTCATGTTGAATAACCACTTTTTAACCCCTCACTGTGACCAAAATTGCCATTTTTACAGAGTTTTGCTTACTCAAAAGCTTCAATTTTGACCCGTTTCATGCACAGAAATGACTTTAAACACACTTATTTTAGTTGAAAAAGTCATAATTCACATCCAACAGTCATTTAGAGTCAAAAGATTAAATGTTAAAATCTCAGCATTATAGACCATTTTGGGAACGTTTGACATGTCCGGAGTCATCGTTTTTCATCCGAAAATTGATTTTTTGGACTGTACCAAAAATGATTCAAAATGTCAATTGGATCGTGCCTCATGTTGAATAACCACTTTTTAAACCTTCACAGTGACCAAAATGGCCATTTTTACAGAGTTTTGCTTATTAAAAAGCTTCAATTTTGACCCGTTTCAGTCACAGAAATGACTTTGAACACACTTATTTTAGTTGAAATTGTCATAATTCACATCCAACAGTCATTTAGAGTCAAAAGATTAAATGTTAAAATTTCATCATTATAGACCATTTTGGGAACGTTCGACATGTCCGGAGTCATCGTTTTTCATCCGAAAATTGATTTTTTTGGACTGTATCAAAAATGATTCAAAATGTCAATTGGATTGTGCCTCATGTTGAATAACCACTTTTTAAACCCTCAGAGTGACCAAAATGGCCATTTTTACAGAGTTTTGCTTACTCAAAAGCTTCAATTTTGACCCGTTTCAGTCACAGAAATGACTTAAAACACACTTATTTTAGTTGAAAAAGTCATAATTCACATCCAACAGTCATTTAGAGTCAAAAGATTAAATGTTAAAATTTCATCATTATAGACCATTTTGGGAACGTTCGACATGTCCGGAGTCATCGTTTTTCATCCGAAAATTGATTTTTTGGACTGTACCAAAAATGATTCAAAATGTCAATTGGATCGTGCCTCATGTTGAATAACCACTTTTTAAACCCTCACAGAGACCAAAATGGCCATTTTTACAGAGTTTTGCTTATTTAAAAGCTTCAATTTTGACCCGTTTCAGTCACAGAAATGACTTTGAACACACTTATTTTAGTTGAAATTGTCATAATTCACACCCAACAGTCATTTAGAGTCAAAAGATTAAATGTTAAAATTTCATCATTATAGACCATTTTGGGAACGTTCGACATGTCCGGAGTCATCGTTTTTCATCCGAAAATTGATTTTTTGGACTGTACCAAAAATGATTCAAAATGTCAATTGGATCGTGGCTCATGTTGAATAACCACTTTTTAAACCCTCACAGTGACCAAAATTGCCATTTTTACAGAGTTTTGCTTACTCAAAAGCTTTAATTTTGACCTGTTTCAGGCACAGAAATAACTTTAAACACACTTATTTTAGTTGAAAAAGTCATAATTCACATCCAACAGTCATTTAGAGTCAAATGATTAAATGTTAAAATTTCATCATTATAGACCATTTTGGGAACGTTTGACATGTCCGGAGTCATCGTTTTTCATCCGAAAATTGATTTTTTGGACTGTACCAAAAATGATTCAAAATGTCAATTGGATCGTGCCTCATGTTGAATAACCACTTTTTAAACCCTCACAGTGACCAAAATTGCCATTTTTACAGAGTTTTGCTTACTCAAAAGCTTCAATTTTGACCCGTTTCAGGCACAGAAATGACTTTAAACACACTTATTTTAGTTGAAATTGTCATAATTCACATCCAACAGTCATTTAGAGTCAAAAGATTAAATGTGAAAATTTCATCATTATAGACCATTTTGGGAACGTTCGACATGTCCGGAGTCATCGTTTTTCATCCGAAAATTGATTTTTTGGACTGTACCAAAAATGATTCAAAATGTCAATTGGATCGTGGCTCATGTTGAATAACCACTTTTTAAACCCTCACAGTGACCAAAATTGCCATTTTTACAGAGTTTTGCTTACTCAAAAGCTTTAATTTTGACCTGTTTCAGGCACAGAAATAACTTTAAACACACTTATTTTAGTTGAAAAAGTCATAATTCACATCCAACAGTCATTTAGAGTCAAATGATTAAATGTTAAAATTTCATCATTATAGACCATTTTGGGAACGTTTGACATGTCCGGAGTCATCGTTTTTCATCCGAAAATTGATTTTTTGGACTGTAACAAAAATGATTCAAAATGTCAATTGGATCGTGCCTCATGTTGAATAACCATTTTTTAAACCCTCACAGTGACCAAAATTGCCATTTTTACAGAGTTTTGCTTACTCAAAAGCTTCAATTTTGACCAGTTTCGGGCACAGAAATGACTTTAAACACACTTATTTTAGTTGAAAAAGTCATAATTCACATCCAACAGTCATTTAGAGTCAAAAGATTAAATGTTAACATTTCATCATTATAGACCATTTTGGGAACGTTCGACATGTCCGGAGTCATCGTTTTTCATCCGAAAATTGATTTTTTTGGACTGTATCAAAAATGATTCAAAATGTCAATTGGATTGTGCCTCATGTTGAATAACCACTTTTTAAACCCTCAGAGTGACCAAAATGGCCATTTTTACAGAGTTTTGCTTACTCAAAAGCTTCAATTTTGACCCGTTTCAGTCACAGAAATGACTTAAAACACACTTATTTTAGTTGAAAAAGTCATAATTCACATCCAACAGTCATTTAGAGTCAAAAGATTAAATGTTAAAATTTCATCATTATAGACCATTTTGGGAACGTTCGACATGTCCGGAGTCATCGTTTTTCATCCGAAAATTGATTTTTTGGACTGTACCAAAAATGATTCAAAATGTCAATTGGATCGTGCCTCATGTTGAATAACCACTTTTTAAATCCTCACATTGACCAAAATTGCCATTTTTACAGAGTTTTGCTTACTCAAAAGCTTCAATTTTGACGCGTTTCAGGCACAGAAATGACTTTAAACACACGTATTTTAGTTGAAAAAGTCATAATTCACATCCAACAGTCATTTAGAGTCAAAAGATTAAATGTTAAAATTTCATCATTATAGACCATTTTGGGAACGTTCAACATGTCCGGAGTCATCGTTTTTTCATCCGAAAATAGATTTTTTGGACTGTACCAAAAATGATTCAAAATGTCAATTGGATCGTGCCTCATGTTGAATAACCACTTTTTAAACCCTCACAGTGACCAAAATTGCCATTTTTACAGAGTTTTGCTTACTCAAAAGCTTTAATTTTGACCTGTTTCAGGCACAGAAATAACTTTAAACACACTTATTTTAGTTGAAAAAGTCATAATTCACATCCAACAGTCATTTAGAGTCAAATGATTAAATGTTAAAATTTCATCATTATAGACCATTTTGGGAACGTTTGACATGTCCGGAGTCATCGTTTTTCATCCGAAAATTGATTTTTTGGACTGTAACAAAAATGATTCAAAATGTCAATTGGATCGTGCCTCATGTTGAATAACCATTTTTTAAACCCTCACAGTGACCAAAATTGCCATTTTTACAGAGTTTTGCTTACTCAAAAGCTTCCATTTTGACCAGTTTCGGGCACAGAAATGACTTTAAACACACTTATTTTAGTTGAAAAAGTCATAATTCACATCCAACAGTCATTTAGAGTCAAAAGAATAAATGTTAACATTTCATCATTATAGACCATTTTGGGAACGTTCGACATGTCGGGAGTCATCGTTTTTCATCCGAAAACTGATTTTTTGGACTGTACCAAAAATGATTCAAAATGTCAATTGGATCGTGCCTCATGTTGAATAACCACTTTTTAAACCCTCACAGTGACCAAAATTGCCATTTTTACAGAGTTTTGCTTACTCAAAAGCTTCAATTTTGACCCGTTTCAGGCACAGAAATGACTTTAAATACACTTATTTTAGTTGAAAAAGTCATAATTCACATCCAACAGTCATTTAGAGTCAAAAGATTAAATGTTAAAATTTCATCATTATAGACCATTTTGGGAGCGTTCGACATGTCCGGAGTCATCGTTTTTCATCCGAAAATTGATTTTTTGGACTGTACCAAAAATGATTCAAAATGTCAATTGGATCGTGCCTCATGTTGAATAACCACTTTTTAACCCCTCACTGTGACCAAAATTGCCATTTTTACAGAGATTTGCTTACTCAAAAGCTTCAATTTTGACCCGTTTCAGGCACAGAAATGACTTTAAACACACTTATTTTAGTTGAAAAAGTCATAATTCACATCCAACAGTCATTTAGAGTCAAAAGATTAAATGTTAAAATTTCATCATTATAGACCATTTTGAGAACGTTCGACATGTCCGGAGTCATCGTTTTTCATCCGAAAATTGATTTTTTGGACTGTACCAAAAATGATTCAAAATGTCAATTGGATCGTGGCTCATGTTGAATAACCACTTTTTAAACCCTCACAGTGACCAAAATTGCCATTTTTACAGAGTTTTGCTTACTCAAAAGCTTTAATTTTGACCTGTTTCAGGCAAAGAAATAACTTTAAACACACTTATTTTAGTTGAAAAAGTCATAATTCACATCCAACAGTCATTTAGAGTCAAATGATTAAATGTTAAAATTTCATCATTATAGACCATTTTGGGAACGTTTGACATGTCCGGAGTCATCGTTTTTCATCCGAAAATTGATTTTTTGGACTGTAACAAAAATGATTCAAAATGTCAATTGGATCGGGCCTCATGTTGAATAACCACTTTTTAAACCCTCACGGTGACCAAAATTGCCATTTTTACAGAGTTTTGCTTACTCAAAAGCTTCAATTTTGACCCGTTTCAGGCACAGAAATGACTTTAAACACACTTATTTTAGTTGAAAAAGTCATAATTCACATCCAACAGTCATTTAGAGTCAAAAGATTAAATGTTAAAATTTCATCATTATAGACCATTTTGGGAACGTTCGACATGTCCGGAGTCATCGTTTTTCATCCGAAAATTGATTTTTTGGACTGTACCAAAAATGATTCAAAATGTCAATTGGATCGTGCCTCATGTTGAATAACCACTTTTTAAATCCTCACATTGACCAAAATTGCCATTTTTACAGAGTTTTGCTTACTCAAAAGCTTCAATTTTGACGCGTTTCAGGCACAGAAATGACTTTAAACACACGTATTTTAGTTGAAAAAGTCATAATTCACATCCAACAGTCATTTAGAGTCAAAAGATTAAATGTTAAAATTTCATCATTATAGACCATTTTGGGAACGTTCAACATGTCCGGAGTCATCGTTTTTTCATCCGAAAATAGATTTTTTGGACTGTACCAAAAATGATTCAAAATGTCAATTGGATCGTGCCTCATGTTGAATAACCACTTTTTAAACCCTCACAGTGACCAAAATTGCCATTTTTACAGAGTTTTGCTTACTCAAAAGCTTTAATTTTGACCTGTTTCAGGCACAGAAATAACTTTAAACACACTTATTTTAGTTGAAAAAGTCATAATTCACATCCAACAGTCATTTAGAGTCAAATGATTAAATGTTAAAATTTCATCATTATAGACCATTTTGGGAACGTTTGACATGTCCGGAGTCATCGTTTTTCATCCGAAAATTGATTTTTTGGACTGTAACAAAAATGATTCAAAATGTCAATTGGATCGTGCCTCATGTTGAATAACCATTTTTTAAACCCTCACAGTGACCAAAATTGCCATTTTTACAGAGTTTTGCTTACTCAAAAGCTTCCATTTTGACCAGTTTCGGGCACAGAAATGACTTTAAACACACTTATTTTAGTTGAAAAAGTCATAATTCACATCCAACAGTCATTTAGAGTCAAAAGAATAAATGTTAACATTTCATCATTATAGACCATTTTGGGAACGTTCGACATGTCGGGAGTCATCGTTTTTCATCCGAAAACTGATTTTTTGGACTGTACCAAAAATGATTCAAAATGTCAATTGGATCGTGCCTCATGTTGAATAACCACTTTTTAAACCCTCACAGTGACCAAAATTGCCATTTTTACAGAGTTTTGCTTACTCAAAAGCTTCAATTTTGACCCGTTTCATGCACAGAAATGACTTTAAACACACTTATTTTAGTTGAAAAAGTCATAATTCACATCCAACAGTCATTTAGAGTCAAAAGATTAAATGTTAAAATCTCAGCATTATAGACCATTTTGGGAACGTTTGACATGTCCGGAGTCATCGTTTTTCATCCGAAAATTGATTTTTTGGACTGTACCAAAAATGATTCAAAATGTCAATTGGATCGTGCCTCATGTTGAATAACCACTTTTTAAACCTTCACAGTGACCAAAATGGCCATTTTTACAGAGTTTTGCTTATTAAAAAGCTTCAATTTTGACCCGTTTCAGTCACAGAAATGACTTTGAACACACTTATTTTAGTTGAAATTGTCATAATTCACATCCAACAGTCATTTAGAGTCAAAAGATTAAATGTTAAAATTTCATCATTATAGACCATTTTGGGAACGTTCGACATGTCCAGAGTCATCGTTTTTCATCCGAAAATTGATTTTTTTGGACTGTATCAAAAATGATTCAAAATGTCAATTGGATTGTGCCTCATGTTGAATAACCACTTTTTAAACCCTCAGAGTGACCAAAATGGCCATTTTTACAGAGTTTTGCTTACTCAAAAGCTTCAATTTTGACCCGTTTCAGTCACAGAAATGACTTAAAACACACTTATTTTAGTTGAAAAAGTCATAATTCACATCCAACAGTCATTTAGAGTCAAAAGATTAAATGTTAAAATTTCATCATTATAGACCATTTTGGGAACGTTCGACATGTCCGGAGTCATCGTTTTTCATCCGAAAATTGATTTTTTGGACTGTACCAAAAATGATTCAAAATGTCAATTGGATCGTGCCTCATGTTGAATAACCACTTTTTAAACCCTCACAGAGACCAAAATGGCCATTTTTACAGAGTTTTGCTTATTTAAAAGCTTCAATTTTGACCCGTTTCAGTCACAGAAATGACTTTGAACACACTTATTTTAGTTGAAATTGTCATAATTCACATCCAACAGTCATTTAGAGTCAAAAGATTAAATGTTAAAATTTCATCATTATAGACCATTTTGGGAACGTTCGACATGTCCGGAGTCATCGTTTTTCATCCGAAAATTGATTTTTTGGACTGTACCAAAAATGATTCAAAATGTCAATTGGATCGTGGCTCATGTTGAATAACCACTTTTTAAACCCTCACAGTGACCAAAATTGCCATTTTTACAGAGTTTTGCTTACTCAAAAGCTTTAATTTTGACCTGTTTCAGGCACAGAAATAACTTTAAACACACTTATTTTAGTTGAAAAAGTCATAATTCACATCCAACAGTCATTTAGAGTCAAATGATTAAATGTTAAAATTTCATCATTATAGACCATTTTGGGAACGTTTGACATGTCCGGAGTCATCGTTTTTCATCCGAAAATTGATTTTTTGGACTGTACCAAAAATGATTCAAAATGTCAATTGGATCGTGCCTCATGTTGAATAACCACTTTTTAAACCCTCACAGTGACCAAAATTGCCATTTTTACAGAGTTTTGCTTACTCAAAAGCTTCAATTTTGACCCGTTTCAGGCACAGAAATGACTTTAAACACACTTATTTTAGTTGAAATTGTCATAATTCACATCCAACAGTCATTTAGAGTCAAAAGATTAAATGTGAAAATTTCATCATTATAGACCATTTTGGGAACGTTCGACATGTCCGGAGTCATCGTTTTTCATCCGAAAATTGATTTTTTGGACTGTACCAAAAATGATTCAAAATGTTAATTGGATCGTGGCTCATGTTGAATAACCACTTTTTAAACCCTCACAGTGACCAAAATTGCCATTTTTACAGAGTTTTGCTTACTCAAAAGCTTTAATTTTGACCTGTTTCAGGCACAGAAATAACTTTAAACACACTTATTTTAGTTGAAAAAGTCATAATTCACATCCAACAGTCATTTAGAGTCAAATGATTAAATGTTAAAATTTCATCATTATAGACCATTTTGGGAACGTTTGACATGTCCGGAGTCATCGTTTTTCATCCGAAAATTGATTTTTTGGACTGTAACAAAAATGATTCAAAATGTCAATTGGATCGTGCCTCATGTTGAATAACCATTTTTTAAACCCTCACAGTGACCAAAATTGCCATTTTTACAGAGTTTTGCTTACTCAAAAGCTTCAATTTTGACCAGTTTCGGGCACAGAAATGACTTTAAACACACTTATTTTAGTTGAAAAAGTCATAATTCACATCCAACAGTCATTTAGAGTCAAAAGATTAAATGTTAACATTTCATCATTATAGACCATTTTGGGAACGTTCGACATGTCCGGAGTCATCGTTTTTCATCCGAAAATTGATTTTTTTGGACTGTATCAAAAATGATTCAAAATGTCAATTGGATTGTGCCTCATGTTGAATAACCACTTTTTAAACCCTCAGAGTGACCAAAATGGCCATTTTTACAGAGTTTTGCTTACTCAAAAGCTTCAATTTTGACCCGTTTCAGTCACAGAAATGACTTAAAACACACTTATTTTAGTTGAAAAAGTCATAATTCACATCCAACAGTCATTTAGAGTCAAAAGATTAAATGTTAAAATTTCATCATTATAGACCATTTTGGGAACGTTCGACATGTCCGGAGTCATCGTTTTTCATCCGAAAATTGATTTTTTGGACTGTACCAAAAATGATTCAAAATGTCAATTGGATCGTGCCTCATGTTGAATAACCACTTTTTAAATCCTCACATTGACCAAAATTGCCATTTTTACAGAGTTTTGCTTACTCAAAAGCTTCAATTTTGACGCGTTTCAGGCACAGAAATGACTTTAAACACACGTATTTTAGTTGAAAAAGTCATAATTCACATCCAACAGTCATTTAGAGTCAAAAGATTAAATGTTAAAATTTCATCATTATAGACCATTTTGGGAACGTTCAACATGTCCGGAGTCATCGTTTTTTCATCCGAAAATAGATTTTTTGGACTGTACCAAAAATGATTCAAAATGTCAATTGGATCGTGCCTCATGTTGAATAACCACTTTTTAAACCCTCACAGTGACCAAAATTGCCATTTTTACAGAGTTTTGCTTACTCAAAAGCTTTAATTTTGACCTGTTTCAGGCACAGAAATAACTTTAAACACACTTATTTTAGTTGAAAAAGTCATAATTCACATCCAACAGTCATTTAGAGTCAAATGATTAAATGTTAAAATTTCATCATTATAGACCATTTTGGGAACGTTTGACATGTCCGGAGTCATCGTTTTTCATCCGAAAATTGATTTTTTGGACTGTAACAAAAATGATTCAAAATGTCAATTGGATCGTGCCTCATGTTGAATAACCATTTTTTAAACCCTCACAGTGACCAAAATTGCCATTTTTACAGAGTTTTGCTTACTCAAAAGCTTCCATTTTGACCAGTTTCGGGCACAGAAATGACTTTAAACACACTTATTTTAGTTGAAAAAGTCATAATTCACATCCAACAGTCATTTAGAGTCAAAAGAATAAATGTTAACATTTCATCATTATAGACCATTTTGGGAACGTTCGACATGTCGGGAGTCATCGTTTTTCATCCGAAAACTGATTTTTTGGACTGTACCAAAAATGATTCAAAATGTCAATTGGATCGTGCCTCATGTTGAATAACCACTTTTTAAACCCTCACAGTGACCAAAATTGCCATTTTTACAGAGTTTTGCTTACTCAAAAGCTTCAATTTTGACCCGTTTCAGGCACAGAAATGACTTTAAATACACTTATTTTAGTTGAAAAAGTCATAATTCACATCCAACAGTCATTTAGAGTCAAAAGATTAAATGTTAAAATTTCATCATTATAGACCATTTTGGGAGCGTTCGACATGTCCGGAGTCATCGTTTTTCATCCGAAAATTGATTTTTTGGACTGTACCAAAAATGATTCAAAATGTCAATTGGATCGTGCCTCATGTTGAATAACCACTTTTTAACCCCTCACTGTGACCAAAATTGCCATTTTTACAGAGATTTGCTTACTCAAAAGCTTCAATTTTGACCCGTTTCAGGCACAGAAATGACTTTAAACACACTTATTTTAGTTGAAAAAGTCATAATTCATATCCAACAGTCATTTAGAGTCAAAAGATTAAATGTTAAAATTTCATCATTATAGACCATTTTGAGAACGTTCGACATGTCCGGAGTCATCGTTTTTTATCCGAAAATTGATTTTTTGGACTGTACCAAAAATGATTCAAAATGTCAATTGGATCGTGGCTCATGTTGAATAACCACTTTTTAAACCCTCACAGTGACCAAAATTGCCATTTTTACAGAGTTTTGCTTACTCAAAAGCTTTAATTTTGACCTGTTTCAGGCAAAGAAATAACTTTAAACACACTTATTTTAGTTGAAAAAGTCATAATTCACATCCAACAGTCATTTAGAGTCAAATGATTAAATGTTAAAATTTCATCATTATAGACCATTTTGGGAACGTTTGACATGTCCGGAGTCATCGTTTTTCATCCGAAAATTGATTTTTTGGACTGTAACAAAAATGATTCAAAATGTCAATTGGATCGGGCCTCATGTTGAATAACCACTTTTTAAACCCTCACGGTGACCAAAATTGCCATTTTTACAGAGTTTTGCTTACTCAAAAGCTTCAATTTTGACCCGTTTCAGGCACAGAAATGACTTTAAACACACTTATTTTAGTTGAAAAAGTCATAATTCACATCCAACAGTCATTTAGAGTCAAAAGATTAAATGTTAAAATTTCATCATTATAGACCATTTTGGGAACGTTCGACATGTCCGGAGTCATCGTTTTTCATCCGAAAATTGATTTTTTGGACTGTACCAAAAATGATTCAAAATGTCAATTGGATTGTGCCTCATGTTGAATAACCACTTTTTAAACCCTCAGAGTGACCAAAATGGCCATTTTTACAGAGTTTTGCTTACTCAAAAGCTTCAATTTTGACCCGTTTCAGTCACAGAAATGACTTAAAACACACTTATTTTAGTTGAAAAAGTCATAATTCACATCCAACAGTCATTTAGAGTCAAAAGATTAAATGTTAAAATTTCATCATTATAGACCATTTTGGGAACGTTCGACATGTCCGGAGTCATCGTTTTTCATCCGAAAATTGATTTTTTGGACTGTACCAAAAATGATTCAAAATGTCAATTGGATCGTGCCTCATGTTGAATAACCACTTTTTAAATCCTCACATTGACCAAAATTGCCATTTTTACAGAGTTTTGCTTACTCAAAAGCTTCAATTTTGACGCGTTTCAGGCACAGAAATGACTTTAAACACACGTATTTTAGTTGAAAAAGTCATAATTCACATCCAACAGTCATTTAGAGTCAAAAGATTAAATGTTAAAATTTCATCATTATAGACCATTTTGGGAACGTTCAACATGTCCGGAGTCATCGTTTTTTCATCCGGAAATAGATTTTTTGGACTGTACCAAAAATGATTCAAAATGTCAATTGGATCGTGCCTCATGTTGAATAACCACTTTTTAAACCCTCACAGTGACCAAAATTGCCATTTTTACAGAGTTTTGCTTACTCAAAAGCTTTAATTTTGACCTGTTTCAGGCACAGAAATAACTTTAAACACACTTATTTTAGTTGAAAAAGTCATAATTCACATCCAACAGTCATTTAGAGTCAAATGATTAAATGTTAAAATTTCATCATTATAGACCATTTTGGGAACGTTTGACATGTCCGGAGTCATCGTTTTTCATCCGAAAATTGATTTTTTGGACTGTAACAAAAATGATTCAAAATGTCAATTGGATCGTGCCTCATGTTGAATAACCATTTTTTAAACCCTCACAGTGACCAAAATTGCCATTTTTACAGAGTTTTGCTTACTCAAAAGCTTCCATTTTGACCAGTTTCGGGCACAGAAATGACTTTAAACACACTTATTTTAGTTGAAAAAGTCATAATTCACATCCAACAGTCATTTAGAGTCAAAAGAATAAATGTTAACATTTCATCATTATAGACCATTTTGGGAACGTTCGACATGTCGGGAGTCATCGTTTTTCATCCGAAAACTGATTTTTTGGACTGTACCAAAAATGATTCAAAATGTCAATTGGATCGTGCCTCATGTTGAATAACCACTTTTTAAACCCTCACAGTGACCAAAATTGCCATTTTTACAGAGTTTTGCTTACTCAAAAGCTTCAATTTTGACCCGTTTCAGGCACAGAAATGACTTTAAATACACTTATTTTAGTTGAAAAAGTCATAATTCACATCCAACAGTCATTTAGAGTCAAAAGATTAAATGTTAAAATTTCATCATTATAGACCATTTTGGGAGCGTTCGACATGTCCGGAGTCATCGTTTTTCATCCGAAAATTGATTTTTTGGACTGTACCAAAAATGATTCAAAATGTCAATTGGATCGTGCCTCATGTTGAATAACCACTTTTTAACCCCTCACTGTGACCAAAATTGCCATTTTTACAGAGATTTGCTTACTCAAAAGCTTCAATTTTGACCCGTTTCAGGCACAGAAATGACTTTAAACACACTTATTTTAGTTGAAAAAGTCATAATTCACATCCAACAGTCATTTAGAGTCAAAAGATTAAATGTTAAAATTTCATCATTATAGACCATTTTGAGAACGTTCGACATGTCCGGAGTCATCGTTTTTCATCCGAAAATTGATTTTTTGGACTGTACCAAAAATGATTCAAAATGTCAATTGGATCGTGGCTCATGTTGAATAACCACTTTTTAAACCCTCACAGTGACCAAAATTGCCATTTTTACAGAGTTTTGCTTACTCAAAAGCTTTAATTTTGACCTGTTTCAGGCAAAGAAATAACTTTAAACACACTTATTTTAGTTGAAAAAGTCATAATTCACATCCAACAGTCATTTAGAGTCAAATGAATAAATGTTAAAATTTCATCATTATAGACCATTTTGGGAACGTTTGACATGTCCGGAGTCATCGTTTTTCATCCGAAAATTGATTTTTTGGACTGTAACAAAAATGATTCAAAATGTCAATTGGATCGGGCCTCATGTTGAATAACCACTTTTTAAACCCTCACGGTGACCAAAATTGCCATTTTTACAGAGTTTTGCTTACTCAAAAGCTTCAATTTTGACCCGTTTCAGGCACAGAAATGACTTTAAACACACTTATTTTAGTTGAAAAAGTCATAATTCACATCCAACAGTCATTTAGAGTCAAAAGATTAAATGTTAAAATTTCATCATTATAGACCATTTTGGGAACGTTCGACATGTCCGGAGTCATCGTTTTTCATCCGAAAATTGATTTTTTGGACTGTACCAAAAATGATTCAAAATGTCAATTGGATCGTGCCTCATGTTGAATAACCACTTTTTAAATCCTCACATTGACCAAAATTGCCATTTTTACAGAGTTTTGCTTACTCAAAAGCTTCAATTTTGACCCGTTTCAGGCACAGAAATGACTTTAAACACACTTATTTTAGTTGAAAAAGTCATAATTCACATCCAACAGTCATTTAGAGTCAAAAGATTAAATGTTAAAATTTCATCATTATAGACCATTTTGGGAACGTTCAACATGTCCGGAGTCATCGTTTTTTCATCCGAAAATAGATTTTTTGGACTGTACCAAAAATGATTCAAAATGTCAATTGGATCGTGCCTCATGTTGAATAACCACTTTTTAAACCCTCACAGTGACCAAAATTGCCATTTTTACAGAGTTTTGCTTACTCAAAAGCTTTAATTTTGACCTGTTTCAGGCACAGAAATGACTTTAAACACACTTATTTTAGTTGAAAAAGTCATAATTCACATCCAACAGTCATTTAGAGTCAAATGATTAAATGTTAAAATTTCATCATTATAGACCATTTTGGGAACGTTTGACATGTCCGGAGTCATCGTTTTTCATCCGAAAATTGATTTTTTGGACTGTAACAAAAATGATTCAAAATGTCAATTGGATCGTGCCTCATGTTGAATAACCATTTTTTAAACCCTCACAGTGACCAAAATTGCCATTTTTACAGAGTTTTGCTTACTCAAAAGCTTCCATTTTGACCAGTTTCGGGCACAGAAATGACTTTAAACACACTTATTTTAGTTGAAAAAGTCATAATTCACATCCAACAGTCATTTAGAGTCAAAAGATTAAATGTTAACATTTCATCATTATAGACCATTTTGGGAACGTTCGACATGTCGGGAGTCATCGTTTTTCATCCGAAAACTGATTTTTTGGACTGTACCAAAAATGATTCAAAATGTCAATTGGATCGTGCCTCATGTTGAATAACCACTTTTTAAACCCTCACAGTGACCAAAATTGCCATTTTTACAGAGTTTTGCTTACTCAAAAGCTTCAATTTTGACCCGTTTCAGGCACAGAAATGACTTTAAATACACTTATTTTAGTTGAAAAAGTCATAATTCACATCCAACAGTCATTTAGAGTCAAAAGATTAAATGTTAAAATTTCATCATTATAGACCATTGTGGGAGCGTTCGACATGTCCGGAGTCATCGTTTTTCATCCGAAAATTGATTTTTTGGACTGTACCAAAAATGATTCAAAATGTCAATTGGATCGTGCCTCATGTTGAATAACCACTTTTTAACCCCTCACTGTGACCAAAATTGCCATTTTTACAGAGTTTTGCTTACTCAAAAGCTTCAATTTTGACCCGTTTCATGCACAGAAATGACTTTAAACACACTTATTTTAGTTGAAAAAGTCATAATTCACATCCAACAGTCATTTAGAGTCAAAAGATTAAATGTTAAAATTTCATCATTATAGACCATTTTGGGAACGTTCGACATGTCCGGAGTCATCGTTTTTCATCCGAAAATTGATTTTTTGGACTGTACCAAAAATGATTCAAAATGTCAATTGGATCGTGCCTCATGTTGAATAACCACTTTTTAAACCCTCACAGTGACCAAAATGGCCATTTTTACAGAGTTTTGCTTATTTAAAAGCTTCAATTTTGACCCGTTTCAGTCACAGAAATGACTTTGAACACACTTATTTTAGTTGAAATTGTCATAATTCACATCCAACAGTCATTTAGAGTCAAAAGATTAAATGTTAAAATGTCATCATTATAGACCATTTTGGGAACGTTCGACATGTCCGGAGTCATCGTTTTTCATCCGAAAATTGATTTTTTGGACTGTACCAAAAATGATTCAAAATGTCAATTGGATCGTGCCTCATGTTGAATAACCACTTTTTAAACCCTCACAGTGACCAAAATGGCCATTTTTACAGAGTTTTGCTTATTTAAAAGCTTCAATTTTGACCCGTTTCAGTCACAGAAATGACTTTGAACACACTTATTTTAGTTGAAAAAGTCATAATTCACATCCAACAGTCATTTAGAGTCAAAAGATTAAATGTTAAAATTTCATCATTATAGACCATCTTGGGAACGTTCGACATGTCCGGAGTCATCGTTTTTCATCCGAAAATTTGATTTTTTGGACTGTACCAAAAATGATTCAAAATGTCAATTGGATCGTGCCTCATGTTGAATAACCACTTTTTAACCCCTCACTGTGACCAAAATTGCCATTTTTACAGAGTTTTGCTTACTCAAAAGCTTCAATTTTGACCAGTTTTGGGCACAGAAATGAATTTAAACACATTTATTTTAGTTGAAAAAGTCATAATTCACATCCAACAGTCATTTAGAGTCAAAAGATTAAATGTTAACATTTCATCATTATAGACCATTTTGGGAACGTTCGACATGTCGGGAGTCATCGTTTTTCATCCGAAAACTGATTTTTTGGACTGTACCAAAAATGATTCAAAATGTCAATTGGATCGTGCCTCATGTTGAATAACCACTTTTTAAACCCTCACAGTGACCAAAATTGCCATTTTTACAGAGTTTTGCTTACTCAAAAGCTTCAATTTTGACCCGTTTCAGGCACAGAAATGACTTTAAACACACTTATTTTAGTTGAAAAAGTCATATTTCACATCCAACAGTCATTTAGAGTCAAAAGATTATATGTTAAAATTTCATCATTATAGACCATTTTGGGAATGTTCGACATGTCCGGAGTCATCGTTTTTCATCCGAAAATTGATTTTTTGGACTGTACCAAAAATTATTCAAAATGTCAATTGGATCGTGCCTCATGTTGAATAACCACTTTTTAACCCCTCACTGTGACCAAAATTGCCATTTTTACAGAGATTTGCTTACTCAAAAGCTTCAATTTTGACCCGTTTCAGGCACAGAAATGACTTTAAACACACTTATTTTAGTTGAAAAAGTCATAATTCACATCCAACAGTCATTTAGAGTCAACAGATTAAATGTTAAAATTTCATCATTATAGACCATTTTGGGAACGTTTGACATGTCCGGAGTCATCGTTTTTCATCCGAAAATTGATTTTTTGGACTGTACCAAAAATGATTCAAAATGTCAATTGGATCGTGCCTCATGTTGAATAACCACTTTTTAAACCCTCACAGTGACCAAAATGGCCATTTTTACAGAGTTTTGCTCATTTAAAAGCTTCAATTTTGACCCGTTTCAGTCACAGAAATGACTTTGAACACACTTATTTTAGTTGAAATTGTCATAATTCACATCCAACAGTCATTTAGAGTCAAAAGATTAAATGTTAAAATTTCATCATTATAGACCATTTTGGGAACATTCGACATGTCCGGAGTCATCGTTTTTCATCCGAAAATTGGTTTTTTGGATGTACCAAAAATGATTCAAAATGTCAATTGGATCGTGCCTCATGTTGAATAACCACTTTTTAAACCCTCACAGTGACCAAAATTGCCATTTTTACAGAGTTTTGCTTACTCAAAAGCTTCAATTTTGACCCGTTTCAGGCACAGAAATGACTTTAAACACTTATTTTAGTTGAAAAGGTCATAATTCACATCCAACAGTCATTTAGAGTCAAAAGATTAAATGTTAAAATTTCATCATTATAGACCATTTTGGGAACGTTCGACATGTCCGGAGTCATCGTTTTTCATCCGAAAATTGATTTTTTGGACTGTACCAAAAATGATTCAAAATGTCAATTGGATCGTGCCTCATGTTGAATAACCACTTTTTAAACCCTCACAGTGACCAAAATTGACATTTTTACAGAGTTTTGCTTACTCAAAAGCTTCAATTTTGACCTGTTTCAGGCACAGAAATGACTTTAAACACACTTATTTTAGTTGAAAAAGTCATAATTCACATATAAAAAATCATTTAGAGTCAAAAGATTAAATGTTAAAATTTCATCATTATAGACCATTTTGGGAACGTTCGACATGTCCGGAGTCATTGTTTTTCATCCGAAAACTGATTTTTTGGACTGTACCAAAAATGATTCAAAATGTCAATTGGATCATGCCTTATGTTGAATAACCACTTTTTAAACCCTCACAGTGACCAAAATTGCCATTTTTACAGAGTTTTGCTTACTCAAAAGCTTAAATTTTGACCCGTTTCAGGCACAGAAATGACTTTAAACACACTTATTTTAGTTGAAAAAGTCATAATTCACATCCAACAGTCATTTAGAGTCAAAAGATTAAATGTTAAAATTTCATCATTATAGACCATTTTGGGAACGTTCGACATGTCCGGAGTCATCGTTTTTCATCCGAAAATTGATTTTTTGGACTGTACCAAAAATGATTCAAAATGTCAATTGGATCGTGCCTCATGTTGAATAACCACTTTTTAAACCCTCAGAGTGACCAAAATTGCCATTTTTACAGAGTTTTGCTTACTCAAAAGCTTCAATTTTGACCCGTTTCAGGCACAGAAATGACTTTAAACACACTTATTTTAGTTGAAAAAGTCATAATTCACATCCAACAGTCATTTAGAGTCAAAAGATTAAATGTTAAAATTTGATCATTATAGACCATTTTGGGAACGTTCGACATGTCCGGAGTCATCGTTTTTCTTCCGAAAATTGATTTTTTGGACTGTACCAAAAATGATTCAAAATGTCAATTGGATCGTGCCTCATGTTGAATAACCACTTTTTAACCCCTCACTGTGACCAAAATTGCCATTTTTACAGACTTTTGCTTACTCAAAAGCTTCAATTTTGACCCGTTTCAGGCACAGAAATGACTTTAAATACACTTATTTTAGTTGAAAAAGTCATAATTCACATCCAACAGTCATTTAGAGTCAAAAGATTAAATGTTAAAATTTCATCATTATAGACCATTTTGGGAGCGTTCGACATGTCCGGAGTCATCGTTTTTTCATCCGAAAATAGATTTTTTGGACTGTACCAAAAATGATTCAAAATGTCAATTGGATCGTGCCTCATGTTGAATAACCACTTTTTAAACCCTCACAGTGACCAAAATTGCCATTTTTACAGAGTTTTGCTTACTCAAAAGCTTTAATTTTGACCTGTTTCAGGCACAGAAATGACTTTAAACACACTTATTTTAGTTGAAAAAGTCATAATTCACATCCAACAGTCATTTAGAGTCAAATGATTAAATGTTAAAATTTCATCATTATAGACCATTTTGGGAACGTTTGACATGTCCGGAGTCATCGTTTTTCATCCGAAAATTGATTTTTTGGACTGTAACAAAAATGATTCAAAATGTCAATTGGATCGTGCCTCATGTTGAATAACCATTTTTTAAACCCTCACAGTGACCAAAATTGCCATTTTTACAGAGTTTTGCTTACTCAAAAGCTTCCATTTTGACCAGTTTCGGGCACAGAAATGACTTTAAACACACTTATTTTAGTTGAAAAAGTCATAATTCACATCCAACAGTCATTTAGAGTCAAAAGATTAAATGTTAACATTTCATCATTATAGACCATTTTGGGAACGTTCGACATGTCGGGAGTCATCGTTTTTCATCCGAAAACTGATTTTTTGGACTGTACCAAAAATGATTCAAAATGTCAATTGGATCGTGCCTCATGTTGAATAACCACTTTTTAAACCCTCACAGTGACCAAAATTGCCATTTTTACAGAGTTTTGCTTACTCAAAAGCTTCAATTTTGACCCGTTTCAGGCACAGAAATGACTTTAAATACACTTATTTTAGTTGAAAAAGTCATAATTCACATCCAACAGTCATTTAGAGTCAAAAGATTAAATGTTAAAATTTCATCATTATAGACCATTGTGGGAGCGTTCGACATGTCCGGAGTCATCGTTTTTCATCCGAAAATTGATTTTTTGGACTGTACCAAAAATGATTCAAAATGTCAATTGGATCGTGCCTCATGTTGAATAACCACTTTTTAACCCCTCACTGTGACCAAAATTGCCATTTTTACAGAGTTTTGCTTACTCAAAAGCTTCAATTTTGACCCGTTTCATGCACAGAAATGACTTTAAACACACTTATTTTAGTTGAAAAAGTCATAATTCACATCCAACAGTCATTTAGAGTCAAAAGATTAAATGTTAAAATTTCATCATTATAGACCATTTTGGGAACGTTCGACATGTCCGGAGTCATCGTTTTTCATCCGAAAATTGATTTTTTGGACTGTACCAAAAATGATTCAAAATGTCAATTGGATCGTGCCTCATGTTGAATAACCACTTTTTAAACCCTCACAGTGACCAAAATGGCCATTTTTACAGAGTTTTGCTTATTTAAAAGCTTCAATTTTGACCCGTTTCAGTCACAGAAATGACTTTGAACACACTTATTTTAGTTGAAATTGTCATAATTCACATCCAACAGTCATTTAGAGTCAAAAGATTAAATGTTAAAATGTCATCATTATAGACCATTTTGGGAACGTTCGACATGTCCGGAGTCATCGTTTTTCATCCGAAAATTGATTTTTTGGACTGTACCAAAAATGATTCAAAATGTCAATTGGATCGTGCCTCATGTTGAAGAACCACTTTTTAAACCCTCACAGTGACCAAAATGGCCATTTTTACAGAGTTTTGCTTATTTAAAAGCTTCAATTTTGACCCGTTTCAGTCACAGAAATGACTTTGAACACACTTATTTTAGTTGAAAAAGTCATAATTCACATCCAACAGTCATTTAGAGTCAAAAGATTAAATGTTAAAATTTCATCATTATAGACCATCTTGGGAACGTTCGACATGTCCGGAGTCATCGTTTTTCATCCGAAAATTTGATTTTTTGGACTGTACCAAAAATGATTCAAAATGTCAATTGGATCGTGCCTCATGTTGAATAACCACTTTTTAACCCCTCACTGTGACCAAAATTGCCATTTTTACAGAGTTTTGCTTACTCAAAAGCTTCAATTTTGACCAGTTTTGGGCACAGAAATGAATTTAAACACATTTATTTTAGTTGAAAAAGTCATAATTCACATCCAACAGTCATTTAGAGTCAAAAGATTAAATGTTAACATTTCATCATTATAGACCATTTTGGGAACGTTCGACATGTCGGGAGTCATCGTTTTTCATCCGAAAACTGATTTTTTGGACTGTACCAAAAATGATTCAAAATGTCAATTGGATCGTGCCTCATGTTGAATAACCACTTTTTAAACCCTCACAGTGACCAAAATTGCCATTTTTACAGAGTTTTGCTTACTCAAAAGCTTCAATTTTGACCCGTTTCAGGCACAGAAATGACTTTAAACACACTTATTTTAGTTGAAAAAGTCATATTTCACATCCAACAGTCATTTAGAGTCAAAAGATTATATGTTAAAATTTCATCATTATAGACCATTTTGGGAATGTTCGACATGTCCGGAGTCATCGTTTTTCATCCGAAAATTGATTTTTTGGACTGTACCAAAAATTATTCAAAATGTCAATTGGATCGTGCCTCATGTTGAATAACCACTTTTTAACCCCTCACTGTGACCAAAATTGCCATTTTTACAGAGATTTGCTTACTCAAAAGCTTCAATTTTGACCCGTTTCAGGCACAGAAATGACTTTAAACACACTTATTTTAGTTGAAAAAGTCATAATTCACATCCAACAGTCATTTAGAGTCAACAGATTAAATGTTAAAATTTCATCATTATAGACCATTTTGGGAACGTTTGACATGTCCGGAGTCATCGTTTTTCATCCGAAAATTGATTTTTTGGACTGTACCAAAAATGATTCAAAATGTCAATTGGATCGTGCCTCATGTTGAATAACCACTTTTTAAACCCTCACAGTGACCAAAATGGCCATTTTTACAGAGTTTTGCTCATTTAAAAGCTTCAATTTTGACCCGTTTCAGTCACAGAAATGACTTTGAACACACTTATTTTAGTTGAAATTGTCATAATTCACATCCAACAGTCATTTAGAGTCAAAAGATTAAATGTTAAAATTTCATCATTATAGACCATTTTGGGAACATTCGACATGTCCGGAGTCATCGTTTTTCATCCGAAAATTGGTTTTTTGGATGTACCAAAAATGATTCAAAATGTCAATTGGATCGTGCCTCATGTTGAATAACCACTTTTTAAACCCTCACAGTGACCAAAATTGCCATTTTTACAGAGTTTTGCTTACTCAAAAGCTTCAATTTTGACCCGTTTCAGGCACAGAAATGACTTTAAACACTTATTTTAGTTGAAAAGGTCATAATTCACATCCAACAGTCATTTAGAGTCAAAAGATTAAATGTTAAAATTTCATCATTATAGACCATTTTGGGAACGTTCGACATGTCCGGAGTCATCGTTTTTCATCCGAAAATTGATTTTTTGGACTGTACCAAAAATGATTCAAAATGTCAATTGGATCGTGCCTCATGTTGAATAACCACTTTTTAAACCCTCACAGTGACCAAAATTGACATTTTTACAGAGTTTTGCTTACTCAAAAGCTTCAATTTTGACCTGTTTCAGGCACAGAAATGACTTTAAACACACTTATTTTAGTTGAAAAAGTCATAATTCACATATAAAAAATCATTTAGAGTCAAAAGATTAAATGTTAAAATTTCATCATTATAGACCATTTTGGGAACGTTCGACATGTCCGGAGTCATTGTTTTTCATCCGAAAACTGATTTTTTGGACTGTACCAAAAATTATTCAAAATGTCAATTGGATCATGCCTTATGTTGAATAACCACTTTTTAAACCCTCACAGTGACCAAAATTGCCATTTTTACAGAGTTTTGCTTACTCAAAAGCTTCAATTTTGACCCGTTTCAGGCACAGAAATGACTTTAAACACACTTATTTTAGTTGAAAAAGTCATAATTCACATCCAACAGTCATTTAGAGTCAAAAGATTAAATGTTAAAATTTCATCATTATAGACCATTTTGGGAACGTTCGACATGTCCGGAGTCATCGTTTTTCATCCGAAAATTGATTTTTTGGACTGTACCAAAAATGATTCAAAATGTCAATTGGATCGTGCCTCATGTTGAATAACCCCTTTTTAAACCCTCACAGTGACCAAAATTGCCATTTTTACAGAGTTTTGCTTACTCAAAAGCTTCAATTTTTACCCGTTTCAGGCACAGAAATGACTTTAAACACACTTATTTTAGTTGAAAAAGTCATAATTCACATCCAACAGTCATTTAGAGTCAAAAGATTAAATGTTAAAATTTGATCATTATAGACCATTTTGGGAACGTTCGACATGTCCGGAGTCATCGTTTTTCTTCCGAAAATTGATTTTTTGGACTGTACCAAAAATGATTCAAAATGTCAATTGGATCGTGCCTCATGTTGAATAACCACTTTTTAACCCCTCACTGTGACCAAAATTGCCATTTTTACAGACTTTTGCTTACTCAAAAGCTTCAATTTTGACCCGTTTCAGGCACAGAAATGACTTTAAATACACTTATTTTAGTTGAAAAAGTCATAATTCACATCCAACAGTCATTTAGAGTCAAAAGATTAAATGTTAAAATTTCATCATTATAGACCATTTTGGGAGCGTTCGACATGTCCGGAGTCATCGTTTTTCATCCGAAAATTGATTTTTTGGACTGTACCAAAAATGATTCAAAATGTCAATTGGATCGTGCCTCATGTTGAATAACCACTTTTTAACCCCTCACTGTGACCAAAAGTGCCATTTTTACAGAGTTTTGCTTACTCAAAAGCTTCAATTTTGACCCGTTTCATGCACAGAAATGACTTTAAACACACTTATTTTAGTTGAAAAAGTCATAATTCACATCCAACAGTCATTTAGAGTCAAAAGATTAAATGTTAAAATCTCATCATTATAGACCATTTTGAGAACGTTTGACATGTCCGGAGTCATCGTTTTTCATCCGAAAATTGATTTTTTGGACTGTACCAAAAATGATTCAAAATGTCAATTGGATCGTGCCTCATGTTGAATAACCACTTTTTAAACCTTCACAGTGACCAAAATGGCCATTTTTACAGAGTTTTGCTTATTTAAAAGCTTCAATTTTGACCCGTGTCAGTCACAGAAATGACTTTGAACACACTTATTTTAGTTGAAATTGTCATAATTCACATCCAACAGTCATTTAGAGTCAAAAGATTAAATGTTAAAATTTGATCATTATAGACCATTTTGGGAACGTTCGACATGTCCGGAGTCATCGTTTTTCTTCCGAAAATTGATTTTTTGGACTGTACCAAAAATGATTCAAAATGTCAATTGGATCGTGCCTCATGTTGAATAACCACTTTTTAACCCCTCACTGTGACCAAAATTGCCATTTTTACAGACTTTTGCTTACTCAAAAGCTTCAATTTTGACCCGTTTCAGGCACAGAAATGACTTTAAATACACTTATTTTAGTTGAAAAAGTCATAATTCACATCCAACAGTCATTTAGAGTCAAAAGATTAAATGTTAAAATTTCATCATTATAGACCATTTTGGGAGCGTTCGACATGTCCGGAGTCATCGTTTTTCATCCGAAAATTGATTTTTTGGACTGTACCAAAAATGATTCAAAATGTCAATTGGATCGTGCCTCATGTTGAATAACCACTTTTTAACCCCTCACTGTGACCAAAAGTGCCATTTTTACAGAGTTTTGCTTACTCAAAAGCTTCAATTTTGACCCGTTTCATGCACAGAAATGACTTTAAACACACTTATTTTAGTTGAAAAAGTCATAATTCACATCCAACAGTCATTTAGAGTCAAAAGATTAAATGTTAAAATCTCATCATTATAGACCATTTTGAGAACGTTTGACATGTCCGGAGTCATCGTTTTTCATCCGAAAATTGATTTTTTGGACTGTACCAAAAATGATTCAAAATGTCAATTGGATCGTGCCTCATGTTGAATAACCACTTTTTAAACCTTCACAGTGACCAAAATGGCCATTTTTACAGAGTTTTGCTTATTTAAAAGCTTCAATTTTGACCCGTGTCAGTCACAGAAATGACTTTGAACACACTTATTTTAGTTGAAATTGTCATAATTCACACCCAACAGTCATTTAGAGTCAAAAGATTAAATGTTAAAATTTCATCATTATAGACCATTTTGGGAACGTTCGACATGTCCGGAGTCATCGTTTTTCATCCGAAAATTGATTTTTTTGGACTGTATCAAAAATGATTCAAAATGTCAATTGGATTGTGCCTCATGTTGAATAACCACTTTTTAAACCCTCAGAGTGACCAAAATGGCCATTTTTACAGAGTTTTGCTTACTCAAAAGCTTCAATTTTGACCCGTTTCAGTCACAGAAATGACTTAAAACACACTTATTTTAGTTGAAAAAGTCATAATTCACATCCAACAGTCATTTAGAGTCAAAAGATTAAATGTTAAAATTTCATCATTATAGACCATTTTGGGAACGTTCGACATGTCCGGAGTCATCGTTTTTCATCCGAAAATTGATTTTTTGGACTGTACCAAAAATGATTCAAAATGTCAATTGGATCGTGCCTCATGTTGAATAACCACTTTTTAAACCCTCACAGTGACCAAAATGGCCATTTTTACAGAGTTTTGCTTATTTAAAAGCTTCAATTTTGACCCATTTCAGTCACAGAAATGACTTTGAACACACTTATTTTAGTTGAAATTGTCATAATTCACATCCAACAGTCATTTAGAGTCAAAAGATTAAATGTTAAAATTTCATCATTATAGACCATTTTGGGAACGTTCGACATGTCCGGAGTCATCGTTTTTCATCCGAAAATTGATTTTTGGACTGTACCAAAAATGACTCAAAATGTCAATTGGATCGTGCCTCATGTTGAATAACCACTTTTTAAACCCTCACAGTGACCACAATGGCCATTTTTACAGAGTTTTGCTTATTTAAAAGCTTCAATTTTGACCCGTTTCAGTCACAGAAATGACTTTAAACACACTTATTTTAGTTGAAATTGTCATAATTCACATCCAACAGTCATTTAGAGTCAAAAGATTAAATGTTAAAATTTCATCATTATAGACCATTTTGGGAACGTTCGACATGTCCGGAGTCATCGTTTTTCATCCGAAAACTGATTTTTTGGACTGTACCAAAAATGATTCAAAATGTCAATTGGATCGTGCCTCATGTTGAATAACCACTTTTTAAACCCTCACTGTGACCACAATTGCCATTTTTACAGAGTTTTGCTTACTCAAAAGCTTCAATTTTGACCCGTTTCAGGCACAGAAATGACTTTAAACACACTTATTTTAGTTGAAAAAGTCATAATTCACATCCAACAGTCATTTAGAGTCAAAAGATTAAATGTTAAAATTTCATCATTATAGACCATTTTGGGAACGTTCGACATGTCCGGAGTCATCGTTTTTCATCCGAAAATTGATTTTTTTGGACTGTACCAAAAATGATTCAAAATGTCAATTGGATCGTGCCTCATGTTGAATAACCACTTTTTAAACCCTCACAGTGACCAAAATTGCCATTTTTACAGAGTTTTGCTTACTCAAAAGCTTCAATTTTGACCCGTTTCAGGCACAGAAATGACTTTAAACACACTTATTTTAGTTGAAAAAGTCATAATTCACATCCAACAGTCATTTAGAGTCAAAAGATTAAATGTTAAAATTTCATCATTATAGACCATTTTGGGAACGTTCGACATGTCCGGAGTCATCGTTTTTCATCCGAAAATTGATTTTTTGGACTGTACCAAAAATGATTCAAAATGTCAATTGGATCGTGCCTCATGTTGAATAACCACTTTTTAACCCCTCACTGTGACCAAAATTGCCATTTTTACAGACTTTTGCTTACTCAAAAGCTTCAATTTTGACCCGTTTCAGGCACAGAAATGACTTTAAACACACTTATTTTAGTTGAAAAAGTGATAATTCACATCCAACAGTCATTTAGAGTCAAAAGATTAAATGTTAACATTTCATCATTATAGACCATTTTAAAACGTTCGACATGTCGGGAGTCATCGTTTTTCATCCGAAAACTGATTTTTTGGACTGTACCAAAAATGATTCAAAATGTCAATTGGATTGTGCCTCATGTTGAATAACCACTTTTTAAACCCTCACAGTGACCAAAATGGCCATTTTTACAGAGTTTTGCTTATTTAAAAGCTTCAATTTTGACCCGTTTCAGTCACAGAAATGACTTTGAACACACTTATTTTAGTTGAAATTGTCATAATTCACATCCAACAGTCATTTAGAGTCAAAAGATTAAATGTTAAAATTTCATCATTATAGACCATTTTGGGAACATTCGACATGTCCGGAGTCATCGTTTTTCATCCGAAAATTGGTTTTTTGGATGTACCAAAAATGATTCAAAATGTCAATTGGATCGTGCCGCATGTTGAATAACCACTTTTTAAATCCTCACATTGACCAAAATTGCCATTTTTACAGAGATTTGCTTACTCAAAAGCTTCAATTTTGACCCGTTTCAGGCACAGAAATGACTTTAAACACACTCATTTTAGTTGAAAAAGTCATAATTCACATCCAACAGTCATTTAGAGTCAAAAGATTAAATGTTAAAATTTCATCATTATAGACCATTTTGAGAACGTTCGACATGTCCGGAGTCATCGTTTTTCATCCGAAAATTGATTTTTTGGACTGTACCAAAAATGATTCAAAATGTCAATTGGATCGTGGCTCATGTTGAATAACCACTTTTTAAACCCTCACAGTGACCAAAATTGCCATTTTTACAGAGTTTTGCTTACTCAAAAGCTTTAATTTTGACCTGTTTCAGGCACAGAAATAACTTTAAACACACTTATTTTAGTTGAAAAAGTCATAATTCACATCCAACAGTCATTTAGAGTCAAATGATTAAATGTTAAAATTTCATCATTATAGACCATTTTGGGAACGTTTGACATGTCCGGAGTCATCGTTTTTCATCCGAAAATTGATTTTTTGGACTGTAACAAAAATGATTCAAAATGTCAATTGGATCGTGCCTCATGTTGAATAACCACTTTTTAAACCCTCACAGTGACCAAAATTGCCATTTTTACAGAGTTTTGCTTACTCAAAAGCTTCAATTTTGACCAGTTTCGGGCACAGAAATGACTTTAAACACACTTATTTTAGTTGAAAAATTCATAATTCACATCCAACAGTCATTTAGAGTCAAAAGATTAAATGTTAAAATTTCATCATTATAGACCATTTTGGGAACGTTCGACATGTCCGGAGTCATCGTTTTTCATCCGAAAATTGATTTTTTGGACTGTACCAAAAATGATTCAAAATGTCAATTGGATCGTGCCTCATGTTGAATAACCACTTTTTAAACCCTCACAGAGACCAAAATGGCCATTTTTACAGAGTTTTGCTTATTTAAAAGCTTCAATTTTGACCCGTTTCAGTCACAGAAATGACTTTGAACACACTTATTTTAGTTGAAATTGTCATAATTCACATCCAACAGTCATTTAGAGTCAAAAGATTAAATGTAAAAATTTCATCATTATAGACCATTTTGGGAACGTTCGACATGTCCGGAGTCATCGTTTTTCATCCGAAAATTGATTTTTTGGACTGTACCAAAAATGATTCAAAATGTCAATTGGATCGTGGCTCATGTTGAATAACCACTTTTTAAACCCTCACAGTGACCAAAATTGCCATTTTTACAGAGTTTTGCTTACTCAAAAGCTTTAATTTTGACCTGTTTCAGGCACAGAAATAACTTTAAACACACTTATTTTAGTTGAAAAAGTCATAATTCACATCCAACAGTCATTTAGAGTCAAATGATTAAATGTTAAAATTTCATCATTATAGACCATTTTGGGAACGTTTGACATGTCCGGAGTCATCGTTTTTCATCCGAAAATTGATTTTTTGGACTGTAACAAAAATGATTCAAAATGTCAATTGGATCGTGCCTCATGTTGAATAACCACTTTTTAAACCCTCACAGTGACCAAAATTGCCATTTTTACAGAGTTTTGCTTACTCAAAAGCTTCAATTTTGACCAGTTTCGGGCACAGAAATGACTTTAAACACACTTATTTTAGTTGAAAAATTCATAATTCACATCCAACAGTCATTTAGAGTCAAAAGATTAAATGTTAACATTTCATCATTATAGACCATTTTGGGAACGTTCGACATGTCGGGAGTCATCGTTTTTCATCCGAAAACTGATTTTTTGGACTGTACCAAAAATGATTCAAAATGTCAATTGGATCGTGCCTCATGTTGAATAACCACTTTTTAAACCCTCACGGTGACCAAAATTGCCATTTTTACAGAGTTTTGCTTACTCAAAAGCTTCAATTTTGACCCGTTTCAGGCACAGAAATGACTTTAAACACACTTATTTTAGTTGAAAAAGTCATAATTCACATCCAACAGTCATTTAGAGTCAAAAGATTAAATGTTAAAATTTCATCATTATAGACCATTTTGGGAACGTTCGACATGTCCGGAGTCATCGTTTTTCATCCGAAAATTGATTTTTTGGACTGTACCAAAAATGATTCAAAATGTCAATTGGATCGTGCCTCATGTTGAATAACCACTTTTTAAATCCTCACATTGACCAAAATTGCCATTTTTACAGAGTTTTGCTTACTCAAAAGCTTCAATTTTGACCCGTTTCAGGCACAGAAATGACTTTAAACACACTTATTTTAGTTGAAAAAGTCATAATTCACATCCAACAGTCATTTAGAGTCAAAAGATTAAATGTTAAAATTTCATCATTATAGACCATTTTGGGAACGTTCAACATGTCCGGAGTCATCGTTTTTTCATCCGAAAATAGATTTTTTGGACTGTACCAAAAATGATTCAAAATGTCAATTGGATCGTGCCTCATGTTGAATAACCACTTTTTAAACCCTCACAGTGACCAAAATTGCCATTTTTACAGAGTTTTGCTTACTCAAAAGCTTCAATTTTGACCCGTTTCAGGCACAGAAATGACTTTAAACACACTTATTTTAGTTGAAATTGTCATAATTCACATCCAACAGTCATTTAGAGTCAAAAGATTAAATGTGAAAATTTCATCATTATAGACCATTTTGGGAACGTTCGACATGTCCGGAGTCATCGTTTTTCATCCGAAAATTGATTTTTTGGACTGTACCAAAAATGATTCAAAATGTCAATTGGATCGTGGCTCATGTTGAATAACCACTTTTTAAACCCTCACAGTGACCAAAATTGCCATTTTTACAGAGTTTTGCTTACTCAAAAGCTTTAATTTTGACCTGTTTCAGGCACAGAAATAACTTTAAACACACTTATTTTAGTTGAAAAAGTCATAATTCACATCCAACAGTCATTTAGAGTCAAATGATTAAATGTTAAAATTTCATCATTATAGACCATTTTGGGAACGTTTGACATGTCCGGAGTCATCGATTTTCATCCGAAAATTGATTTTTTGGACTGTAACAAAAATGATTCAAAATGTCAATTGGATCGTGCCTCATGTTGAATAACCATTTTTTAAACCCTCACAGTGACCAAAATTGCCATTTTTACAGAGTTTTGCTTACTCAAAAGCTTCAATTTTGACCAGTTTCGGACACAGAAATGACTTTAAACACACTTATTTTAGTTGAAAAAGTCATAATTCACATCCAACAGTCATTTAGAGTCAAAAGATTAAATGTTAACATTTCATCATTATAGACCATTTTGGGAACGTTCGACATGTCCGGAGTCATCGTTTTTCATCCGAAAATTGATTTTTTTGGACTGTATCAAAAATGATTCAAAATGTCAATTGGATTGTGCCTCATGTTGAATAACCACTTTTTAAACCCTCAGAGTGACCAAAATGGCCATTTTTACAGAGTTTTGCTTACTCAAAAGCTTCAATTTTGACCCGTTTCAGTCACAGAAATGACTTTAAACACACTTATTTTAGTTGAAAAATTCATAATTCACATCCAACAGTCATTTAGAGTCAAAAGATTAAATGTTAACATTTCATCATTATAGACCATTTTGGGAACGTTCGACATGTCGGGAGTCATCGTTTTTCATCCGAAAACTGATTTTTTGGACTGTACCAAAAATGATTCAAAATGTCAATTGGATCGTGCCTCATGTTGAATAACCACTTTTTAAACCCTCACGGTGACCAAAATTGCCATTTTTACAGAGTTTTGCTTACTCAAAAGCTTCAATTTTGACCCGTTTCATGCACAGAAATGACTTTAAACACACTTATTTTAGTTGAAAAAGTCATAATTCACATCCAACAGTCATTTAGAGTCAAAAGATTAAATGTTAAAATTTCATCATTATAGACCATTTTGGGAACGTTCGACATGTCCGGAGTCATCGTTTTTCATCCGAAAATTGATTTTTTGGACTGTACCAAAAATGATTCAAAATGTCAATTGGATCGTGCCTCATGTTGAATAACCACTTTTTAAATCCTCACATTGACCAAAATTGCCATTTTTACAGAGTTTTGCTTACTCAAAAGCTTCAATTTTGACCCGTTTCAGGCACAGAAATGACTTTAAACACACTTATTTTAGTTGAAAAAGTCATAATTCACATCCAACAGTCATTTAGAGTCAAAAGATTAAATGTTAAAATTTCATCATTATAGACCATTTTGGGAACGTTCAACATGTCCGGAGTCATCGTTTTTTCATCCGAAAATAGATTTTTTGGACTGTACCAAAAATGATTCAAAATGTCAATTGGATCGTGCCTCATGTTGAATAACCACTTTTTAAACCCTCACAGTGACCAAAATTGCCATTTTTACAGAGTTTTGCTTACTCAAAAGCTTCAATTTTGACCCGTTTCAGGCACAGAAATGACTTTAAACACACTTATTTTAGTTGAAATTGTCATAATTCACATCCAACAGTCATTTAGAGTCAAAAGATTAAATGTGAAAATTTCATCATTATAGACCATTTTGGGAACGTTCGACATGTCCGGAGTCATCGTTTTTCATCCGAAAATTGATTTTTTGGACTGTACCAAAAATGATTCAAAATGTCAATTGGATCGTGGCTCATGTTGAATAACCACTTTTTAAACCCTCACAGTGACCAAAATTGCCATTTTTACAGAGTTTTGCTTACTCAAAAGCTTTAATTTTGACCTGTTTCAGGCACAGAAATAACTTTAAACACACTTATTTTAGTTGAAAAAGTCATAATTCACATCCAACAGTCATTTAGAGTCAAATGATTAAATGTTAAAATTTCATCATTATAGACCATTTTGGGAACGTTTGACATGTCCGGAGTCATCGTTTTTCATCCGAAAATTGATTTTTTGGACTGTAACAAAAATGATTCAAAATGTCAATTGGATCGTGCCTCATGTTGAATAACCATTTTTTAAACCCTCACAGTGACCAAAATTGCCATTTTTACAGAGTTTTGCTTACTCAAAAGCTTCAATTTTGACCAGTTTCGGGCACAGAAATGACTTAAAACACACTTATTTTAGTTAAAAAAGTCATAATTCACATCCAACAGTCATTTAGAGTCAAAAGATTAAATGTTAAAATTTCATCATTATAGACCATTTTGGGAACGTTCGACATGTCCGGAGTCATCGTTTTTCATCCGAAAATTGATTTTTTGGACTGTACCAAAAATGATTCAAAATGTCAATTGGATCGTGCCTCATGTTGAATAACCACTTTTTAAACCCTCACAGTGACCAAAATGGCCATTTTTACAGAGTTTTGCTTATTTAAAAGCTTCAATTTTGACCCGTTTCAGTCACAGAAATGACTTTGAACACACTTATTTTAGTTGAAATTGTCATAATTCACATCCAACAGTCATTTAGAGTCAAAAGATTAAATGTTAAAATTTCATCATTATAGACCATTTTGGGAACGTTCGACATGTCCGGAGTCATCGTTTTTCATCCGAAAATTGATTTTTTGGACTGTACCAAAAATGATTCAAAATGTCAATTGGATCGTGCCTCATGTTGAATAACCACTTTTTAAACCCTCACAGTGACCAAAATGGCCATTTTTACAGAGTTTTGCTTATTTAAAAGCTTCAATTTTGACCCGTTTCAGTCACAGAAATGACTTTGAACACACTTATTTTAGTTGAAAAAGTCATAATTCACATCCAACAGTCATTTAGAGTCAAAAGATTAAATGTTAAAATTTCATCATTATAGACCATCTTGGGAACGTTCGACATGTCCGGAGTCATCGTTTTTCATCCGAAAATTTGATTTTTTGGACTGTACCAAAAATGATTCAAAATGTCAATTGGATCGTGCCTCATGTTGAATAACCACTTTTTAACCCCTCACTGTGACCAAAATTGCCATTTTTACAGAGTTTTGCTTACTCAAAAGCTTCAATTTTGACCAGTTTTGGGCACAGAAATGAATTTAAACACATTTATTTTAGTTGAAAAAGTCATAATTCACATCCAACAGTCATTTAGAGTCAAAAGATTAAATGTTAACATTTCATCATTATAGACCATTTTGGGAACGTTCGACATGTCGGGAGTCATCGTTTTTCATCCGAAAACTGATTTTTTGGACTGTACCAAAAATGATTCAAAATGTCAATTGGATCGTGCCTCATGTTGAATAACCACTTTTTAAACCCTCACAGTGACCAAAATTGCCATTTTTACAGAGTTTTGCTTACTCAAAAGCTTCAATTTTGACCCGTTTTAGGCACAGAAATGACTTTAAACACACTTATTTTAGTTGAAAAAGTCATATTTCACATCCAACAGTCATTTAGAGTCAAAAGATTATATGTTAAAATTTCATCATTATAGACCATTTTGGGAATGTTCGACATGTCCGGAGTCATCGTTTTTCATCCGAAAATTGATTTTTTGGACTGTACCAAAAATGATTCAAAATGTCAATTGGATCGTGCCTCATGTTGAATAACCACTTTTTAACCCCTCACTGTGACCAAAATTGCCATTTTTACAGAGATTTGCTTACTCAAAAGCTTCAATTTTGACCCGTTTCAGGCACAGAAATGACTTTAAACACACTTATTTTAGTTGAAAAAGTCATAATTCACATCCAACAGTCATTTAGAGTCAACAGATTAAATGTTAAAATTTCATCATTATAGACCATTTTGGGAACGTTTGACATGTCCGGAGTCATCGTTTTTCATCCGAAAATTGATTTTTTGGACTGTACCAAAAATGATTCAAAATGTCAATTGGATCGTGCCTCATGTTGAATAACCACTTTTTAAACCCTCACAGTGACCAAAATGGCCATTTTTACAGAGTTTTGCTCATTTAAAAGCTTCAATTTTGACCCGTTTCAGTCACAGAAATGACTTTGAACACACTTATTTTAGTTGAAATTGTCATAATTCACATCCAACAGTCATTTAGAGTCAAAAGATTAAATGTTAAAATTTCATCATTATAGACCATTTTGGGAACATTCGACATGTCCGGAGTCATCGTTTTTCATCCGAAAATTGGTTTTTTGGATGTACCAAAAATGATTCAAAATGTCAATTGGATCGTGCCTCATGTTGAATAACCACTTTTTAAACCCTCACAGTGACCAAAATTGCCATTTTTACAGAGTTTTGCTTACTCAAAAGCTTCAATTTTGACCCGTTTCAGGCACAGAAATGACTTTAAACACTTATTTTAGTTGAAAAGGTCATAATTCACATCCAACAGTCATTTAGAGTCAAAAGATTAAATGTTAAAATTTCATCATTATAGACCATTTTGGGAACGTTCGACATGTCCGGAGTCATCGTTTTTCATCCGAAAATTGATTTTTTGGACTGTACCAAAAATGATTCAAAATGTCAATTGGATCGTGCCTCATGTTGAATAACCACTTTTTAAACCCTCACAGTGACCAAAATTGACATTTTTACAGAGTTTTGCTTACTCAAAAGCTTCAATTTTGACCTGTTTCAGGCACAGAAATGACTTTAAACACACTTATTTTAGTTGAAAAAGTCATAATTCACATATAAAAAATCATTTAGAGTCAAAAGATTAAATGTTAAAATTTCATCATTATAGACCATTTTGGGAACGTTCGACATGTCCGGAGTCATTGTTTTTCATCCGAAAACTGATTTTTTGGACTGTACCAAAAATGATTCAAAATGTCAATTGGATCGTGCCTTATGTTGAATAACCACTTTTTAAACCCTCACAGTGACCAAAATTGCCATTTTTACAGAGTTTTGCTTACTCAAAAGCTTCAATTTTGACCCGTTTCAGGCACAGAAATGACTTTAAACACACTTATTTTAGTTGAAAAAGTCATAATTCACATCCAACAGTCATTTAGAGTCAAAAGATTAAATGTTAAAATTTGATCATTATAGACCATTTTGGGAACGTTCGACATGTCCGGAGTCATCGTTTTTCTTCCGAAAATTGATTTTTTGGACTGTACCAAAAATGATTCAAAATGTCAATTGGATCGTGCCTCATGTTGAATAACCACTTTTTAACCCCTCACTGTGACCAAAATTGCCATTTTTACAGACTTTTGCTTACTCAAAAGCTTCAATTTTGACCCGTTTCAGGCACAGAAATGACTTTAAATACACTTATTTTAGTTGAAAAAGTCATAATTCACATCCAACAGTCATTTAGAGTCAAAAGATTAAATGTTAAAATTTCATCATTATAGACCATTTTGGGAGCGTTCGACATGTCCGGAGTCATCGTTTTTCATCCGAAAATTGATTTTTTGGACTGTACCAAAAATGATTCAAAATGTCAATTGGATCGTGCCTCATGTTGAATAACCACTTTTTAACCCCTCACTGTGACCAAAAGTGCCATTTTTACAGAGTTTTGCTTACTCAAAAGCTTCAATTTTGACCCGTTTCATGCACAGAAATGACTTTAAACACACTTATTTTAGTTGAAAAAGTCATAATTCACATCCAACAGTCATTTAGAGTCAAAAGATTAAATGTTAAAATCTCATCATTATAGACCATTTTGGGAACGTTTGACATGTCCGGAGTCATCGTTTTTCATCCGAAAATTGATTTTTTTGGACTGTACCAAAAATGATTCAAAATGTCAATTGGATCGTGCCTCATGTTGAATAACCACTTTTTAAACCTTCACAGTGACCAAAATGGCCATTTTTACAGAGTTTTGCTTATTTAAAAGCTTCAATTTTGACCCGTGTCAGTCACAGAAATGACTTTGAACACACTTATTTTAGTTGAAATTGTCATAATTCACATCCAACAGTCATTTAGAGTCAAAAGATTAAATGTTAAAATTTCATCATTATAGACCATTTTGGGAACGTTCGACATGTCCGGAGTCATCGTTTTTCATCCGAAAATTGATTTTTTTGGACTGTATCAAAAATGATTCAAAATGTCAATTGGATTGTGCCTCATGTTGAATAACCACTTTTTAAACCCTCAGAGTGACCAAAATGGCCATTTTTACAGAGTTTTGCTTACTCAAAATCTTCAATTTTGACCCGTTTCAGGCACAGAAATGACTTTAAACACACTTATTTTAGTTGAAAAAGTCATAATTCACATCCAACAGTCATTTAGAGTCAAAAGATTAAATGTTAAAATTTCATCATTATAGACCATTTTGGGAACGTTCAACATGTCCGGAGTCATCGTTTTTTCATCCGAAAATAGATTTTTTGGACTGTACCAAAAATGATTCAAAATGTCAATTGGATCGTGCCTCATGTTGAATAACCACTTTTTAAACCCTCACAGTGACCAAAATTGCCATTTTTACAGAGTTTTGCTTACTCAAAAGCTTCAATTTTGACCCGTTTCAGGCACAGAAATGACTTTAAACACACTTATTTTAGTTGAAATTGTCATAATTCACATCCAACAGTCATTTAGAGTCAAAAGATTAAATGTGAAAATTTCATCATTATAGACCATTTTGGGAACGTTCGACATGTCCGGAGTCATCGTTTTTCATCCGAAAATTGATTTTTTGGACTGTACCAAAAATGATTCAAAATGTCAATTGGATCGTGGCTCATGTTGAATAACCACTTTTTAAACCCTCACAGTGACCAAAATTGCCATTTTTACAGAGTTTTGCTTACTCAAAAGCTTTAATTTTGACCTGTTTCAGGCACAGAAATAACTTTAAACACACTTATTTTAGTTGAAAAAGTCATAATTCACATCCAACAGTCATTTAGAGTCAAATGATTAAATGTTAAAATTTCATCATTATAGACCATTTTGGGAACGTTTGACATGTCCGGAGTCATCGTTTTTCATCCGAAAATTGATTTTTTGGACTGTAACAAAAATGATTCAAAATGTCAATTGGATCGTGCCTCATGTTGAATAACCATTTTTTAAACCCTCACAGTGACCAAAATTGCCATTTTTACAGAGTTTTGCTTACTCAAAAGCTTCAATTTTGACCAGTTTCGGGCACAGAAATGACTTTAAACACACTTATTTTAGTTGAAAAAGTCATAATTCACATCCAACAGTCATTTAGAGTCAAAAGATTAAATGTTAACATTTCATCATTATAGACCATTTTGGGAACGTTCGACATGTCCGGAGTCATCGTTTTTCATCCGAAAATTGATTTTTTTGGACTGTATCAAAAATGATTCAAAATGTCAATTGGATTGTGCCTCATGTTGAATAACCACTTTTTAAACCCTCAGAGTGACCAAAATGGCCATTTTTACAGAGTTTTGCTTACTCAAAAGCTTCAATTTTGACCCGTTTCAGTCACAGAAATGACTTAAAACACACTTATTTTAGTTAAAAAAAGTCATAATTCACATCCAACAGTCATTTAGAGTCAAAAGATTAAATGTTAAAATTTCATCATTATAGACCATTTTGGGAACGTTCGACATGTCCGGAGTCATCGTTTTTCATCCGAAAATTGATTTTTTGGACTGTACCAAAAATGATTCAAAATGTCAATTGGATCGTGCCTCATGTTGAATAACCACTTTTTAAACCCTCACAGTGACCAAAATGGCCATTTTTACAGAGTTTTGCTTATTTAAAAGCTTCAATTTTGACCCGTTTCAGTCACAGAAATGACTTTGAACACACTTATTTTAGTTGAAATTGTCATAATTCACATCCAACAGTCATTTAGAGTCAAAAGATTAAATGTTAAAATTTCATCATTATAGACCATTTTGGGAACGTTCGACATGTCCGGAGTCATCGTTTTTCATCCGAAAATTGATTTTTTGGACTGTACCAAAAATGATTCAAAATGTCAATTGGATCGTGCCTCATGTTGAATAACCACTTTTTAAACCCTCACAGTGACCAAAATGGCCATTTTTACAGAGTTTTGCTTATTTAAAAGCTTCAATTTTGACCCGTTTCAGTCACAGAAATGACTTTGAACACACTTATTTTAGTTGAAAAAGTCATAATTCACATCCAACAGTCATTTAGAGTCAAAAGATTAAATGTTAAAATTTCATCATTATAGACCATCTTGGGAACGTTCAACATGTCCGGAGTCATCGTTTTTCATCCGAAAATTTGATTTTTTGGACTGTACCAAAAATGATTCAAAATGTCAATTGGATCGTGCCTCATGTTGAATAACCACTTTTTAACCCCTCACTGTGACCAAAATTGCCATTTTTACAGAGTTTTGCTTACTCAAAAGCTTCAATTTTGACCAGTTTTGGGCACAGAAATGAATTTAAACACATTTATTTTAGTTGAAAAAGTCATAATTCACATCCAACAGTCATTTAGAGTCAAAAGATTAAATGTTAACATTTCATCATTATAGACCATTTTGGGAACGTTCGACATGTCGGGAGTCATCGTTTTTCATCCGAAAACTGATTTTTTGGACTGTACCAAAAATGATTCAAAATGTCAATTGGATCGTGCCTCATGTTGAATAACCACTTTTTAAACCCTCACAGTGACCAAAATTGCCATTTTTACAGAGTTTTGCTTACTCAAAAGCTTCAATTTTGACCCGTTTCAGGCACAGAAATGACTTTAAACACACTTATTTTAGTTGAAAAAGTCATATTTCACATCCAACAGTCATTTAGAGTCAAAAGATTATATGTTAAAATTTCATCATTATAGACCATTTTGGGAATGTTCGACATGTCCGGAGTCATCGTTTTTCATCCGAAAATTGATTTTTTGGACTGTACCAAAAATGATTCAAAATGTCAATTGGATCGTGCCTCATGTTGAATAACCACTTTTTAACCCCTCACTGTGACCAAAATTGCCATTTTTACAGAGATTTGCTTACTCAAAAGCTTCAATTTTGACCCGTTTCAGGCACAGAAATGACTTTAAACACACTTATTTTAGTTGAAAAAGTCATAATTCACATCCAACAGTCATTTAGAGTCAACAGATTAAATGTTAAAATTTCATCATTATAGACCATTTTGGGAACGTTTGACATGTCCGGAGTCATCGTTTTTCATCCGAAAATTGATTTTTTGGACTGTACCAAAAATGATTCAAAATGTCAATTGGATCGTGCCTCATGTTGAATAACCACTTTTTAAACCCTCACAGTGACCAAATTGGCCATTTTTACAGAGTTTTGCTCATTTAAAAGCTTCAATTTTGACCCGTTTCAGTCACAGAAATGACTTTGAACACACTTATTTTAGTTGAAATTGTCATAATTCACATCCAACAGTCATTTAGAGTCAAAAGATTAAATGTTAAAATTTCATCATTATAGACCATTTTGGGAACATTCGACATGTCCGGAGTCATCGTTTTTCATCCGAAAATTGGTTTTTTGGATGTACCAAAAATGATTCAAAATGTCAATTGGATCGTGCCTCATGTTGAATAACCACTTTTTAAACCCTCACAGTGACCAAAATTGCCATTTTTACAGAGTTTTGCTTACTCAAAAGCTTCAATTTTGACCCGTTTCAGGCACAGAAATGACTTTAAACACTTATTTTAGTTGAAAAGGTCATAATTCACATCCAACAGTCATTTAGAGTCAAAAGATTAAATGTTAAAATTTCATCATTATAGACCATTTTGGGAACGTTCGACATGTCCGGAGTCATCGTTTTTCATCCGAAAATTGATTTTTTGGACTGTACCAAAAATGATTCAAAATGTCAATTGGATCGTGCCTCATGTTGAATAACCACTTTTTAAACCCTCACAGTGACCAAAATTGACATTTTTACAGAGTTTTGCTTACTCAAAAGCTTCAATTTTGACCTGTTTCAGGCACAGAAATGACTTTAAACACACTTATTTTAGTTGAAAAAGTCATAATTCACATATAAAAAATCATTTAGAGTCAAAAGATTAAATGTTAAAATTTCATCATTATAGACCATTTTGGGAACGTTCGACATGTCCGGAGTCATTGTTTTTCATCCGAAAACTGATTTTTTGGACTGTACCAAAAATGATTCAAAATGTCAATTGGATCGTGCCTTATGTTGAATAACCACTTTTTAAACCCTCACAGTGACCAAAATTGCCATTTTTACAGAGTTTTGCTTACTCAAAAGCTTCAATTTTGACCCGTTTCAGGCACAGAAATGACTTTAAACACACTTATTTTAGTTGAAAAAGTCATAATTCACATCCAACAGTCATTTAGAGTCAAAAGATTAAATGTTAAAATTTGATCATTATAGACCATTTTGGGAACGTTCGACATGTCCGGAGTCATTGTTTTTCTTCCGAAAATTGATTTTTTGGACTGTACCAAAAATGATTCAAAATATCAATTGGATCGTGCCTCATGTTGAATAACCACTTTTTAACCCCTCTCTGTGACCAAAATTGCCATTTTTACAGACTTTTGCTTACTCAAAAGCTTCAATTTTGACCCGTTTCAGGCACAGAAATGACTTTAAATACACTTATTTTAGTTGAAAAAGTCATAATTCACATCCAACAGTCATTTAGAGTCAAAAGATTAAATGTTAAAATTTCATCATTATAGACCATTTTGGGAGCGTTCGACATGTCCGGAGTCATCGTTTTTCATCCGAAAATTGATTTTTTGGACTGTACCAAAAATGATTCAAAATGTCAATTGGATCGTGCCTCATGTTGAATAACCACTTTTTAACCCCTCACTGTGACCAAAAGTGCCATTTTTACAGAGTTTTGCTTACTCAAAAGCTTCAATTTTGACCCGTTTCATGCACAGAAATGACTTTAAACACACTTATTTTAGTTGAAAAAGTCATAATTCACATCCAACAGTCATTTAGAGTCAAAAGATTAAATGTTAAAATCTCATCATTATAGACCATTTTGGGAACGTTTGACATGTCCGGAGTCATCGTTTTTCATCCGAAAATTGATTTTTTTGGACTGTACCAAAAATGATTCAAAATGTCAATTGGATCGTGCCTCATGTTGAATAACCACTTTTTAAACCTTCACAGTGACCAAAATGGCCATTTTTACAGAGTTTTGCTTATTTAAAAGCTTCAATTTTGACCCGTGTCAGTCACAGAAATGACTTTGAACACACTTATTTTAGTTGAAATTGTCATATTTCACATCCAACAGTCATTTAGAGTCAAAAGATTAAATGTTAAAATTTCATCATTATAGACCATTTTGGGAACGTTCGACATGTCCGGAGTCATCGTTTTTCATCCGAAAATTGATTTTTTTGGACTGTATCAAAAATGATTCAAAATGTCAATTGGATTGTGCCTCATGTTGAATAACCACTTTTTAAACCCTCAGAGTGACCAAAATGGCCATTTTTACAGAGTTTTGCTTACTCAAAAGCTTCAATTTTGACCCGTTTCAGTCACAGAAATGACTTAAAACACACTTATTTTAGTTGAAAAAGTCATAATTCACATCCAACAGTCATTTAGAGTCAAAAGATTAAATGATAAAATTTCATCATTATAGACCATTTTGGGAACGTTCGACATGTCCGGAGTCATCGTTTTTCATCCGAAAATTGATTTTTTGGACTGTACCAAAAATGATTCAAAATGTCAATTGGATCGTGCCTCATGTTGAATAACCACTTTTTAAACCCTCACAGTGACCAAAATGGCCATTTTTACAGAGTTTTGCTTATTTAAAAGCTTCAATTTTGACCCGTTTCAGTCACAGAAATGACTTTGAACACACTTATTTTAGTTGAAATTGTCATAATTCACATCCAACAGTCATTTAGAGTCAAAAGATTAAATGTTAAAATTTCATCATTATAGACCATTTTGGGAACGTTCGACATGTCCGGAGTCATCGTTTTTCATCCGAAAATTGATTTTTTGGACTGTACCAAAAATGATTCAAAATGTCAATTGGATCGTGCCTCATGTTGAATAACCACTTTTTAAACCCTCACAGTGACCACAATGGCCATTTTTACAGAGTTTTGCTTATTTAAAAGCTTCAATTTTGACCCGTTTCAGTCACAGAAATGACTTTAAACACACTTATTTTAGTTGAAATTGTCATAATTCACATCCAACAGTCATTTAGAGTCAAAAGATTAAATGTTAAAATTTCATCATTATAGACCATTTTGGGAACGTTCGACATGTCCGGAGTCATCGTTTTTCATCCGAAAACTGATTTTTTGGACTGTACCAAAAATGATTCAAAATGTCAATTGGATCGTGCCTCATGTTGAATAACCACTTTTTAAACCCTCACTGTGACCACAATTGCCATTTTTACAGAGTTTTGCTTACTCAAAAGCTTCAATTTTGACCCGTTTCAGGCACAGAAATGACTTTAAACACACTTATTTTAGTTGAAAAAGTCATAATTCACATCCAACAGTCATTTAGAGTCAAAAGATTAAATGTTAAAATTTCATCATTATAGACCATTTTGGGAACGTTCGACATGTCCGGAGTCATCGTTTTTCATCCGAAAATTGATTTTTTTGGACTGTACCAAAAATGATTCAAAATGTCAATTGGATCGTGCCTCATGTTGAATAACCACTTTTTAAACCCTCACAGTGACCAAAATTGCCATTTTTACAGAGTTTTGCTTACTCAAAAGCTTCAATTTTGACCCGTTTCAGGCACAGAAATGACTTTAAACACACTTATTTTAGTTGAAAAAGTCATAATTCACATCCAACAGTCATTTAGAGTCAAAAGATTAAATGTTAAAATTTCATCATTATAGACCATTTTGGGAACGTTCGACATGTCCGGAGTCATCGTTTTTCATCCGAAAATTGATTTTTTGGACTGTACCAAAAATGATTCAAAATGTCAATTGGATCGTGCCTCATGTTGAATAACCACTTTTTAACCCCTCACTGTGACCAAAATTGCCATTTTTACAGACTTTTGCTTACTCAAAAGCTTCAATTTTGACCCGTTTCAGGCACAGAAATGACTTTAAACACACTTATTTTAGTTGAAAAAGTGATAATTCACATCCAACAGTCATTTAGAGTCAAAAGATTAAATGTTAACATTTCATCATTATAGACCATTTTAAAACGTTCGACATGTCGGGAGTCATCGTTTTTCATCCGAAAACTGATTTTTTGGACTGTACCAAAAATGATTCAAAATGTCAATTGGATTGTGCCTCATGTTGAATAACCACTTTTTAAACCCTCACAGTGACCAAAATGGCCATTTTTACAGAGTTTTGCTTATTTAAAAGCTTCAATTTTGACCCGTTTCAGTCACAGAAATGACTTTGAACACACTTATTTTAGTTGAAATTGTCATAATTCACATCCAACAGTCATTTAGAGTCAAAAGATTAAATGTTAAAATTTCATCATTATAGACCATTTTGGGAACATTCGACATGTCCGGAGTCATCGTTTTTCATCCGAAAATTGGTTTTTTGGATGTACCAAAAATGATTCAAAATGTCAATTGGATCGTGCCGCATGTTGAATAACCACTTTTTAAATCCTCACATTGACCAAAATTGCCATTTTTACAGAGATTTGCTTACTCAAAAGCTTCAATTTTGACCCGTTTCAGGCACAGAAATGACTTTAAACACACTTATTTTAGTTGAAAAAGTCATAATTCACATCCAACAGTCATTTAGAGTCAAAAGATTAAATGTTAAAATTTCATCATTATAGACCATTTTGAGAACGTTCGACATGTCCGGAGTCATCGTTTTTCATCCGAAAATTGATTTTTTGGACTGTACCAAAAATGATTCAAAATGTCAATTGGATCGTGGCTCATGTTGAATAACCACTTTTTAAACCCTCACAGTGACCAAAATTGCCATTTTTACAGAGATTTGCTTACTCAAAAGCTTCAATTTTGACCCGTTTCAGGCACAGAAATGACTTTAAACACACTTATTTTAGTTGAAAAAGTCATAATTCACATCCAACAGTCATTTAGAGTCAAAAGATTAAATGTTAAAATTTCATCATTATAGACCATTTTGGGAACGTTTGACATGTCCGGAGTCATCGTTTTTCATCCGAAAATTGATTTTTTGGACTGTAACAAAAATGATTCAAAATGTCAATTGGATCGTGCCTCATGTTGAATAACCACTTTTTAAACCCTCACAGTGACCAAAATTGCCATTTTTACAGAGTTTTGCTTACTCAAAAGCTTCAATTTTGACCAGTTTCGGGCACAGAAATGACTTTAAACACACTTATTTTAGTTGAAAAATTCATAATTCACATCCAACAGTCATTTAGAGTCAAAAGATTAAATGTTAACATTTCATCATTATAGACCATTTTGGGAACGTTCGACATGTCGGGAGTCATCGTTTTTCATCCGAAAACTGATTTTTTGGACTGTACCAAAAATGATTCAAAATGTCAATTGGATCGTGCCTCATGTTGAATAACCACTTTTTAAACCCTCACAGTGACCAAAATTGCCATTTTTACAGAGTTTTGCTTACTCAAAAGCTTCAATTTTGACCAGTTTCGGGCACAGAAATGACTTTGAACACACTTATTTTAGTTGAAATTGTCATATTTCACATCCAACAGTCATTTAGAGTCAAAAGATTAAATGTTAAAATTTCATCATTATAGACCATTTTGGGAACGTTCGACATGTCCGGAGTCATCGTTTTTCATCCGAAAATTGATTTTTTTGGACTGTATCAAAAATGATTCAAAATGTCAATTGGATTGTGCCTCATGTTGAATAACCACTTTTTAAACCCTCAGAGTGACCAAAATGGCCATTTTTACAGAGTTTTGCTTACTCAAAAGCTTCAATTTTGACCCGTTTCAGTCACAGAAATGACTTAAAACACACTTATTTTAGTTGAAAAAGTCATAATTCACATCCAACAGTCATTTAGAGTCAAAAGATTAAATGTTAAAATTTCATCATTATAGACCATTTTGGGAACGTTCGACATGTCCGGAGTCATCGTTTTTCATCCGAAAATTGATTTTTTGGACTGTACCAAAAATGATTCAAAATGTCAATTGGATCGTGCCTCATGTTGAATAACCACTTTTTAAACCCTCACAGTGACCAAAATGGCCATTTTTACAGAGTTTTGCTTATTTAAAAGCTTCAATTTTGACCCGTTTCAGTCACAGAAATGACTTTGAACACACTTATTTTAGTTGAAATTGTCATAATTCACATCCAACAGTCATTTAGAGTCAAAAGATTAAATGTTAAAATTTCATCATTATAGACCATTTTGGGAACGTTCGACATGTCCGGAGTCATCGTTTTTCATCCGAAAATTGATTTTTTGGACTGTACCAAAAATGACTCAAAATGTCAATTGGATCGTGCCTCATGTTGAATAACCACTTTTTAAACCCTCACAGTGACCACAATGGCCATTTTTACAGAGTTTTGCTTATTTAAAAGCTTCAATTTTGACCCGTTTCAGTCACAGAAATGACTTTAAACACACTTATTTTAGTTGAAATTGTCATAATTCACATCCAACAGTCATTTAGAGTCAAAAGATTAAATGTTAAAATTTCATCATTATAGACCATTTTGGGAACGTTCGACATGTCCGGAGTCATCGTTTTTCATCCGAAAACTGATTTTTTGGACTGTACCAAAAATGATTCAAAATGTCAATTGGATCGTGCCTCATGTTGAATAACCACTTTTTAAACCCTCACTGTGACCACAATTGCCATTTTTACAGAGTTTTGCTTACTCAAAAGCTTCAATTTTGACCCGTTTCAGGCACAGAAATGACTTTAAACACACTTATTTTAGTTGAAAAAGTCATAATTCACATCCAACAGTCATTTAGAGTCAAAAGATTAAATGTTAAAATTTCATCATTATAGACCATTTTGGGAACGTTCGACATGTCCGGAGTCATCGTTTTTCATCCGAAAATTGATTTTTTTGGACTGTACCAAAAATGATTCAAAATGTCAATTGGATCGTGCCTCATGTTGAATAACCACTTTTTAAACCCTCACAGTGACCAAAATTGCCATTTTTACAGAGTTTTGCTTACTCAAAAGCTTCAATTTTGACCCGTTTCAGGCACAGAAATGACTTTAAACACACTTATTTTAGTTGAAAAAGTCATAATTCACATCCAACAGTCATTTAGAGTCAAAAGATTAAATGTTAAAATTTCATCATTATAGACCATTTTGGGAACGTTCGACATGTCCGGAGTCATCGTTTTTCATCCGAAAATTGATTTTTTGGACTGTACCAAAAATGATTCAAAATGTCAATTGGATCGTGCCTCATGTTGAATAACCACTTTTTAACCCCTCACTGTGACCAAAATTGCCATTTTTACAGACTTTTGCTTACTCAAAAGCTTCAATTTTGACCCGTTTCAGGCACAGAAATGACTTTAAACACACTTATTTTAGTTGAAAAAGTGATAATTCACATCCAACAGTCATTTAGAGTCAAAAGATTAAATGTTAACATTTCATCATTATAGACCATTTTAAAACGTTCGACATGTCGGGAGTCATCGTTTTTCATCCGAAAACTGATTTTTTGGACTGTACCAAAAATGATTCAAAATGTCAATTGGATTGTGCCTCATGTTGAATAACCACTTTTTAAACCCTCACAGTGACCAAAATGGCCATTTTTACAGAGTTTTGCTTATTTAAAAGCTTCAATTTTGACCCGTTTCAGTCACAGAAATGACTTTGAACACACTTATTTTAGTTGAAATTGTCATAATTCACATCCAACAGTCATTTAGAGTCAAAAGATTAAATGTTAAAATTTCATCATTATAGACCATTTTGGGAACATTCGACATGTCCGGAGTCATCGTTTTTCATCCGAAAATTGGTTTTTTGGATGTACCAAAAATGATTCAAAATGTCAATTGGATCGTGCCGCATGTTGAATAACCACTTTTTAAATCCTCACATTGACCAAAATTGCCATTTTTACAGAGATTTGCTTACTCAAAAGCTTCAATTTTGACCCGTTTCAGGCACAGAAATGACTTTAAACACACTTATTTTAGTTGAAAAAGTCATAATTCACATCCAACAGTCATTTAGAGTCAAAAGATTAAATGTTAAAATTTCATCATTATAGACCATTTTGAGAACGTTCGACATGTCCGGAGTCATCGTTTTTCATCCGAAAATTGATTTTTTGGACTGTACCAAAAATGATTCAAAATGTCAATTGGATCGTGGCTCATGTTGAATAACCACTTTTTAAACCCTCACAGTGACCAAAATTGCCATTTTTACAGAGATTTGCTTACTCAAAAGCTTCAATTTTGACCCGTTTCAGGCACAGAAAAGACTTTAAACACACTTATTTTAGTTGAAAAAGTCATAATTCACATCCAACAGTCATTTAGAGTCAAAAGATTAAATGTTAAAATTTCATCATTATAGACCATTTTGGGAACGTTTGACATGTCCGGAGTCATCGTTTTTCATCCGAAAATTGATTTTTTGGACTGTAACAAAAATGATTCAAAATGTCAATTGGATCGTGCCTCATGTTGAATAACCACTTTTTAAACCCTCACAGTGACCAAAATTGCCATTTTTACAGAGTTTTGCTTACTCAAAAGCTTCAATTTTGACCAGTTTCGGGCACAGAAATGACTTTAAACACACTTATTTTAGTTGAAAAATTCATAATTCACATCCAACAGTCATTTAGAGTCAAAAGATTAAATGTTAACATTTCATCATTATAGACCATTTTGGGAACGTTCGACATGTCGGGAGTCATCGTTTTTCATCCGAAAACTGATTTTTTGGACTGTACCAAAAATGATTCAAAATGTCAATTGGATCGTGCCTCATGTTGAATAACCACTTTTTAAACCCTCACGGTGACCAAAATTGCCATTTTTACAGAGTTTTGCTTACTCAAAAGCTTCAATTTTGACCCGTTTCAGGCACAGAAATGACTTTAAACACACTTATTTTAGTTGAAAAAGTCATAATGGAAAGGGGCGACCACTCGGTCCCCCCGAACGTATGGCGGAGTGCTTCGATCCCCCCGGGAAGCCATTTTTGGGCGGGAGGCGCGGCTCGGCTGGTATGCCCGAAGCGGCGTAGCCGGGGCGCGCTTTTTCCCGCCCTAGAGTGGGCTGGCCTAGACACCGACGTAGCCAGCCCCGCCCCAGGGGCAGGCAGGGGCGGGTTCTCGCCCGCCCTGAAGACGGATAAAAAGAGACGCAAGACCAGAAGACGTCCTCTTGTTCTTGTGCTCCGAAGCTGCACCTCCTCGCTACCCGTGAGCTCGGGACAGAACGAAGAGCCAATTTTGAGCGTTTTGATCTTTTTCTTTGTCTTCTAGATACTTCGTCGGAGAGATGCCAAAGAAAGTTGCAAAGAGAATGACGACCGACCAGATGGTGCGGGCCCTTTGCAAAGAGGTGTCCGACATAAAGAAACGGTTGGCGGAGCGAGACGGGGAGGAGGGTGCGGGCCCTGCGCCGGCTGGAGGGAGACCTAAGAGGCCGAGAAGAGTTCCAGCCGGTGGAGATGTCCCG
>NW_028241741.1:0-56307 GCF_964263255.1 Lissotriton vulgaris
AAATGAACCTTTTGCCAGGCCTAAACCTTCCTTTTTAATGCACATACGTCACCGATTTGGCAGGCCCTGAATAACCCATATCGCAGGGTGCAGTTTATTTAAAAAGTTTAAGTTGTACATGTCCTGGTGGTGAACGACTGTTAAATTCATTTTTCACTACTGCAAGGCCTACCTCTCCCATAGGATAACATTTGGTAATCTTATTACATTTTAAGTGATAACGTTTGAATGCGAATAGGTACTGATGTTGAAAATACCTCTTTTAGAAAGTGAACAATAAAACACTGTACCCTGTCCAAAACTATTTTCAAGCACAAAAAGCTATTGAGTGATTAAGAAATGTAATTGACATTACCACATTATTTATTCATATTTCATTTTCAAAAATGTTTCTTAGAATATTTTGCATATTAAATAATATACACAAATAGCATATACATCAATCAAGGTCTGATAAAGGTATTCATCCCACACCACATTTAAGTGTTATACCAAAATCTAAGAGTGTGCAAAACAGACACTTTAAAACAAATCATCAATATTTGTGATATAATCAAATTCACCAGTTCCCATCATTAAACACAAGGAGTAAAATATTTTTTTAATTGTCCATACTCCTAAATCAAAGCATTTACAGGAGGCTGTGACAAATTGCTAGTGGCACTGAAGAGAGACCATAGTAATTAAGGGTTATCTCCATAAAAAGGGAAATTCCTGCAACTCCCAAAGGCCCCTGTCGTTTTGAGGTCTCCCCAGGACCAAGAACTGAGAAGAACTGTGCAAAAATGGACATTTTTAATGAAAATATCACTCTCACATTGGTCTTGTGGGACATTTTTATTAAATTAGACCCTCACATTTATTTTTACTTTCTTTTTCTATCTAGTCCAATTTTGTTCGTTTTTCATTTGTTTGCACTGGATTTTAGCCTATTCGGAAAAACAAAACAAGTAAAGAACAAGAACAAAAACCGTCTGGTTAAAACCTGTCCTCAATCAGGGTTAAGATTTTTTTTATTGCAGTTGCTGTTTATCGTAAAGCGACTTACTTAATTGATGGCGCATTGCCTTAGTGTAAACATACTCTTCGGCTTTTAACTTGTAGCAAGGATGTTTGCAATATCGTCTTGCTTGTGACGCAAGGGAAGGAAGGGAAAACATAATTGGCATTTCAGTCCTGCATTCGCGGTCACACCTATTAGCTACTTTTTTCTTGTTTTTCATCACCGATGGCTTACTTTATTTACCCCATACATCGGCTGAATTACCAATGTGCTTTTTTTGAGTAGCGGTCGTGTGAACAGTAGCTGTGCTGTTGCCTTGTTACTAAAATTAAAAAGCAAAAACATAGCATTTTAGTCCTACATTCATATGCTTTTCGCAACCTAATGTATTAGTTGGTAGCTAGTTTCTTAAATCAGTGGAGACCTACTTGCTTTAATCCGTAAGTATTTGCAAAGCAAGTCAAGTCAAGGTGCCAGCGTGTATATTTAGAGCCGTGGTCACGTGTGTCATAAAATAACCCCAGCTAATCCTTCAAAACTGTAATTGTATGCCTCTTTGATGGTTGGGAAATGAGCAAGAATAATTTAATCATGCTGATTACATTTCTTGATCATACAGTAACTTTTTGTGCTTGAAAATTAATTCAGTCAAGGTACAGTGTTTTATTGTTTATTTCTATGTGGTCAAACCTTGCTGAATAGAGAGATCGAACCCCATGGTATATATTCCCCATGCTGGTATTCATTCAGGTGGGTAGATTTTGCATGGACAAACTATAGATTAGACAGATTAAGTAAAGTGTCACTGAAGTAGGTTTACAAGCAAGTCGGTACTGGTGTACCAAATTGGACCACTTGCATTACTATGTCCAAAAATGAGACCAGCGCCTCTCCTTTTTCTTCAGTCAAGTTAAGTACTTCTGCTAAACAACAAAATAAAGCTGAAAAACTAGTGCGACTAAGAAAAAGAAAGTAAGAACTGAACTACATAATTATTTCTTGTTAGAAAATCTTAAAGCTGGGACAAATCCATACCAGTAACTTTTATAGAGGATCCGCAGTACCGTAAAGGGTATAGCTATATTGGTAATAAATGGAGACTGTATGGTTTTATCCATCAAAACAGCACAACTGCTTTACAAAAAACAATCAGATGAGATCCTTTTACTGGAGAACGAAATTAAAGAGAACTAAACGATGTCAGAAGCAAAGGCATTTCTGCATAAAACAATGAAAGAAATCAACAAATGTAAATATTTCTCTGTTCATCAGATTATGTACAATTTGACCTGTAGTCTTGTAAAGAGGCACTTCCTTTGAAGTGTCTCTTAATTTGTTGGACATGAAAATGTTGCATTACCTTCGGCACAGCTCCTGTGGGATCCAGTCCATGTCCCTGGTTTTAAACATCTACCTTTTTAATTCCAGAAAATGCAGTGATCCTTTAATATCAAAGAAATCTCTTTGAAATTTAACATGACCATTTGAAATAGATGCAATAATTTGTCAGGAGCTAGCCTGTAATTCAGTTTAGATAATTTAGTTTTTATCAAACACGGACACATGATTCTAATTTCATAGCAAAAACTGGGCTAGTGAAATGTAATGTTATATTGAGGACTCAGTTAAAAGGCTTTCACGTCAAACTGAGTACTGAGCTCTAACTTCGCACCGTGAGCTGGGCTCTGACATTACACTAAGCGGTACAAAAGGGGGTGGTGATGGACGGAGCATCTGAACCAATCAAACACTCACACCCAGTCAACAGATCTGGGTTTAATCCATCACCGTTCTTTAGCCCACTCTGCCACCCCAGTTCAGACATGGCCATATGCAAATCGGTCTGACGCTGTGCCTCATGGGAACAGTCCAGCCTGAACTGCCAAGACATGCCTTCCCTGGACCGGAAACAAGCTTCCTAGGACCGGTTTCTGGCATTTCAGCCGTCTTCAGCCCGGCTTGCTTGAATCCAGTGGCAAAGTGAGCAAGGGACTCACGTCTGAGCATACCTTGCCAACTTATGGCGAACAAAGCGGTACAAAAGGGGGTGGTGATGGACGGAGCATCTGAACCAATCAAACACTCACACCCAGTCAACAGAACTGGGTTTAATCCATCACCGTTCTTTAGCCCACTCTGCCACCCCAGTTCAGACATGGCCATATGCAAATCAGACTGACCCTGTGCCTCATGGGAACAGTCCAGCCCGAACTGCCAAGCCATGCCTTCCCTGGACCGGAAACAAGCTTCAGAGGACCAGTTTCTGGCATGTCAGCCATCTTCAGCCCGGCTTGCCTGAATCCAGTGGCAAAGTGAGCAAGGGGCTCACGTCTGAGCATACCCTGCCAACTTATGGCGGACAAAGCGGTACTAAAGGGGGTGGTGATGGACAGAGCATCTTAACCAATCAAACACTCACACCCAATCAACAGATCTGGGTTTAATCCATCACCGTTCTTTAGCCCACTCTGCCACCCCAGTTCAGACATGGACATATGCAAATCAGTCTGACTCTGTGCCTCATGGAAACAGTCCAGCCCGAACTGGCAAGCCATGCCTTCCCTGGACCGGAAACAAGCTTCCGAGGACCGGTTTCTGGTATTTCAGCCGTCTTCAGCCCGGCTTGCTTGAATCCAGTGGCAAAGTGAGCAAGGGACTCACGTCTGATCATACCCTGCCAACTTATGCCAAAAAAAGCGGTACAAAAGAGGTTGGTGATGGACGGAGCATCTGAACCAATCAAACACTCACACCAAGTGAACAGATCTGGGTTTAATCCATCAACTTTCTTTAGCCCACTCTGCCACCCCAGTTCAGACATGGCCATATGCAAATCAGTCTGACCCTGTGCCTCATGGGAACAGTTCAGCCCCAACTGCCAAGCCAAGCCATGCCTTCCCTGGACCGGAAACAAGCTTTCGAGGACCGGTTTCTGGCATTTCAGCCGTCTTCAGCCTGGCTTGCTTGAATCCAGTAGCAAAGTGAGCAAGGGACTCACGACTGAGCATACATTGCCAACTTATGGTGAACAAAGCGGTACAAAAGGGGGTTGTGATGGACGGAGCACCTGAACCAATCAAACACTCACACCCAGTAAACAGATCTGGGTTTAATCCATCACCATTCTTTAGCCCACTCTGCCACCCCAGTTCAGACATGGCCATATGCAAATCAGTCTGACCCTGTGCCTCATGGGAACAGTCCAGCCCGAACTGCCAAGCCATGCCTTCTCTGGACCGGAAACAAAATTCCGAGGACCGTTTTCTGGCATTTCAGCCGTCTTCAGCCCATCTTGCCTGAATCCAGTGGCAAAGTGAGCAAGGGACTCACGTCTGAGCATACCCTTCCAACTTATGGCGGACAAAGCGGTACAAAAGGGGGTGGTGATGGACGGAGCACCTGAACCAATCAACCACTCACACCCAGTCAACAGATCTGGGTTTAATTCATCACCGTTCTTTAGGCCACTCAGCCACCTCAGTTCAGACATGGCCATATGGAAATCAGTCTGACCCGGTGCCTCATGGGAACAGTCCAGCCCGAACTGCCAAGCCATGCCTTCCCTGGACCGGAAACAAGTTTCCGAGGACCGGTTTCTGGCATTTCAGACGTCTTCAGCCCGGCTTGCTTGAATCCAGTGGCCAAGTGAGCAAGGGACTCACGTCTGAGCATACCCTGCCAACTTATGCCGAAAAAAGTGGTAAAAAAGGGGGTGGTGATGGACGGAGCATCTGTACCAATCAAACACTCACACCCAGTGAACAGATCTGGGTTTAATCCATCACCGTTCTTTAGCCCACTCTGCCACCCCAGTTCAGACATGGCCATATGCAAATCAGTCTGACCCTGTGCCTCATGGGAACAGCCCAGCCCGAACTGCTAAGCCATACCTTCCCTGGACCGGAAACAAGCTTCAGAGGACCGGTTTCTGGCATTTCAGCCGTCTTCAGCCCGGCTTGCTTGAATCCAGAGGCAAAGTGAGCAAGGGACTCACGACTGAGCATACCCTGCCAACTTATGCCGAACAAAGCGGTACAAAAGGGGGTGGTGATAGCCAGAGCATCTGAACCAATCAAACACTCACAGCCAGTCAACAGATCTGGGTTTAGTCCATTACCGTTCTTTAGCCCACTTTGCCCCCCCAGTTCAGACATGGCCATATGCAAATCAGTCTGACCCTGTGCCTCATGGGAACAGTCCAGCCCGAACTGCCAAGCCATGCCTTCCCTGGACCGGAAACAAGCTTCAGAAGACCGGTTTCTGGCATTTCAGCCGTCTTCAGCCCGGCTTGTTTGAATCCAGTGGCAAAGTGAGCAAGGGACTCACGTCTGAGCATACCCTGCCAACTTATGCTGAAAAAAGTGGTACAAAAGGGGGTGGTGATGGACGGAGCATCTGAACCAATCAAACACTCACACGCAGTGAACAGATCTGGGTTTAATCCATCACCGTTCTTTAGCCCACTCTTCCACCCCAGTTCAGACATGGCCATATGCAAATCAGTCTGACCCTGTGCCTCATGGGAACAGCCCATCCCGAACTGCTAAGCCATGCCTTCCCTGGACCGGAAACAAGCTTCAGAGGACCGGTTTCTGGCATTTCAGCCGTCTTCAGCCCGGCTTGCTTGAATCCAGAGGCAAAGTGAGCAAGGGACTCACGACTGAGCATACCCTGCCAACTTATGCCGAACAAAGCGGTACAAAAGGGGGTGGTGATAGCCAGAGCATCTGAACCAATCAAACACTCACACCCAGTCAACAGATCTGGGTTTAGTCCATCACCGTTCTTTAGCCCACTTTGCCCCCCCAGTTCAGACATGGCCATATGCAAATCAGTCTGACCCTGTGCCTCATGGGAACAGTCCAGCCTGAACTGCCAAGCCATGCCTACCCTGGACCGGAAACAAGCTTCCGAAGACTGGTTTGTGGCATTTCAGCCGTCTTCACCATGATGTTGTAATGTACATGTGGCTGAGATGGTCATACCACAATGTAGTAGTTAATGAATAATGTGTCAGGGGTCTGTGAAACATACATAAAGACTGATTTCCTCTCTGTAAAACCAGATCTCTTTGCAGTCCTGCAAATTGTCTCAGCTGCAGCTTATTGGCAATAAAGCCATTTTTATTTGAAACTTTGTATGTGCCCTTCTTGTCCCTATTCACAAATTTTGTGCTTTTACAGATGGTGCCGTGACTCGCTGGGGACTGCTGGTTCCTGCAGGGGTTGAAGTACTGCGGTCTCAGGACTCTACGGGGGCCTTCAACATCTTGGTGTATGCTGCGCAGCTACTGAGAGGACTTGTTTCCTGACACGCCCAGATGACAAGGCTCCCATTGATAAGCCTTTGACACCAGACACCTGCAGCTCCCTTCGAGCCATCAGGAGGTTTTCTGCCACAAAAAGAAGGACGCATACAAAGGCATTACTGATCAGATGATCAGGTAGGCAGTGCATAATGCACTGAACTGACTTTTATAAATAGAATGTTGTTCTACTGATACCTCAAAGGGTAGACACTGGAATTCATTAGGAATTCCTAGGGGAGGTCTGAGGGTACCTTTAACATAAGTGCCTGAGGAGGACTGTCCAATCTGTGAAAGATCATAAGGATCCCAAGGACAGCAGAGGGACCGTGGGAGGTTGCCTCAGAGGGACCATGGGTGGTTGCCTCAAGACAGAGCATGCTTCTGAAAGACGTCTAAAAATATGCATATTGTTGAAATAGGGTGTACAACAGTGTATTTCTAGAAAAGAAATAAAAAGTGATAAAGAAAAAAAAATAATAATAAATAAATTAGTAAATAAATAAAAATAAAAATGCTTAGTAAATTATTTCTGAGCACAGCTAAAGGCCGCAGGGCAGCGTTAGATGTCACTCAACCTACAGCCCCTCGCGGTACCCCAGCGTGGTACGTATCAAAGAAAAAGGGATACTCTGCAATTGTCCATCTAGATCAATGGACTCATTACACCAGGAAAAATAATGAATTGCAATGGCCAGAATATGGCACGTTTGATAAAGCTAAAATGCTTTATTTAGAAGATTGTTTAAGGGAACGTGAAAAGAAAGGGAAGAAGGTACGTTTGTTGCAGTGGGATGCTTTTCATGCGTGGCGATCATATGTAGATTCAAGATTCTCAGGTGAACCTAAAAGTATGAGAGGAAAAGCTATGGTACATGATAGGGAGAAAGGAGAAGAAAGACATGTAAGTCATTGTAGGGAAAAGGAAATGGAAGTAGACAAATGCTTCACAGTTCACAAGCCAATACCAGATATTTACCCAACTCTACCTAATGCTCCCTTAGAACAGGAAGATTCCGAAGACCCTGTTATAGAAGGTTTACTGACAACTCCACCACCATACAGCCCGCAAACAATGCAAGCTTCATCAGCACCACACACACACACGCCACACGCACACACACCACAAGTTACATCACAAACTAGTAAGACAATACCTATACAACTTCAAGGTACGCCTGTTTCTGGCTCAGGTAGACAAGGGTTACGGATAAAAATATCAGACAAAGAACAGAAAGTGGTACACAAGTGGGTGATGGAGGTTATGAAAAGTGGTACTTCTACATGGCGTAATGCAAAAAGCCGCTTCCCAACTGATTTCACGCCTGCACTTCAACGCAGCGCTTTGGAAAAGTTGGACAAAAAAAGTTACAGCTGGTTTAAAGACTGGGACAAATATTGGCCTGAGGAAGACAGCTACCCCCAACCTGACAGGTTGTCCCGTGTTCATAACGGCACAATATCAGCAGTAATGGACGATGTAGGGGCAACAAGCACAGAAATATTAGATGCTGTCCAGATATTAGCTGAATGGATAGATACACTACTGATACTAGAACAAAAATGTACAAAACTTAAAAAAAGCAAAGAGGAGGAAGCTAGTACTCTTTCTCCTACTCACACCATGCCATTAAGAGAAGTACCAGGAAGTCAGGAAGGGAAGCCCACTATTAAAGTTCACACACCATGGTCAAATGTTGAATTACATAGATTTGCACTTCAGTTTCCAGACATTAGACAAGAAAGAGAGGAATGGTATAGACAGACGGAAATAATATTAAGAGTTGGCACTCTAACACTAGATGACAGAACAGATGTTTTCCATAATATTGCCACCAGACCTTTGGGGAAAGATAAGAAGAGAAGATGATGAATGCTTAAAAATAAAATGGGAAAGTATAACTACAGACAAGAGGGAACAAGGAGAAGATATTTCAGAGGAAATTAAAAATTTACCGGCTAAAATAATGGCTAAAATAAATATACTAGTACCAAGAAAACAAATTGACTAGTCAAAATTAAATGCATGCATTCAAGATACTGAAGAAACAGTATCTGGGTTTTTCTCTAGAATACAGAAGGTCTTCACAGCTTCAAGTGGTTTAGATACTGAAAAAGAAGCAACACAAAGCGCACTTGTCTCCTGTTTTGTAAATAATTTAAAACCTGCAATTAAAAGAGGGATTCTAGAGTAAAACCCTACGTGGTCATGCAAACCTCTAACAGAAGTTTTACAATTAGCACAGTATTACGAAATGCTAGGGAAAAAGGATTTGGAAAATAAAAATAACAAAATAAAAGAATTAAAATGAAAGTCTTGATTCAGCAGGCTCACCAGTATAGCAGCCGTGGTCCAAGAAGCAGGGGGAGAGGAAGAGGCCGCGGGGGCCCACAAAGGTCATTCTCTGCACCCCCAACACAGCATACAACCACAAATGAACTAACACACACACAGGGATGCTTTAATTGTGGGGAACATGATCATTGGAGAGCTCAATGCCCACACCCCTCAAGCAGTCACAGAGAGGTGGTGGGATGGGGAGATCAAGAGTCCGGGGAAGGAGCATGGGAAGAGCTGGATATCAACAGCAAGGACGTGACTCACAACCTGGCCCAACAGGGTATCCCCCCAACACAAATTTCTTTGATAATGAACAAATACCAAAAATGCAGGTGCATCACCCTTATGATGGGATCTATCAAGAAGGGCCCCAAGGGGAATGGGACTATTATGCTCGATAGGGAGGCCCGAGAGAGGTAATACAGAGGATGGTAATCCCTGTAGATCCCACTGGACCACATGTGAGGGGTAAGATTGAAGGTACACCTGTGAAATTACTAAAAGATACAGGGGCCACCAATTCCTCCTTAACAAAGAAAAAGTTTCCAGATGTTCCTCTCTCGGGAAAAATAAATAAGTCAGTGGGATTCACCAACATACTTGTAACAAGCCCAATTTCAGCACCCTTGAAATACAGTATAGGCCCAATACAGGACACGCATTCATTCCTTATATCAGACAAATGTGCATTTAATTTGTTGTGATTGGACTTGCTAAAAAAGATGAATGCCACAATTAAGTGCACTGCAGACGGAGTTTTCTTGGAAGTAGATGGACCAATGACAGAGGAAATGGGCAACTGTTTCCTGTCAATAGGAATACAAAATATTACAGCACAAATAATGGATCAGATAGATTCAAGAATATGGGCAAAACACAAAAATGACACTGGGAAAATAAACATCACACCTGTAACAATTATCGTCAAACAGAATGTGAAATTACCAAGAATGAACAAGAAGGAACCAGTCTGACTCCATTTCAAGCTGCACAGCCGTTTCCAGACTATGAATCCAATAAATCAAATTCGTATTCAACTTTTCATTTCATCCATTTTTAATCGGTTTGTTTTATCCTTTTAATCCTTTGTTTTCTTTCGATTTATTTTACTCATTCTTTCATGTACTCGCGTTTTCCCCACAAACACAGGAGAGTCAAAGTGTTTCCACAAGTCACGATTTATTTAAAACACCCAATGCATTTCGTGACAACCCTTCGTCAGGGGTATCTATAAAAAAATTAATAATGACCATAAGTAAATTAATGATACAATACACTAACTGAAAACAACAATAACGTTCTCCATTTTAATTAATGAAAAAATTAAAAAATTAACCACTGCTACGTTCTACATAATTCATTTATCTATAACTACCATAGTACAAACACCCACCCTGATTCACCCTTCATTGCGCCCATATTTACGCCTACGGAAGAAATAAGCCTCCAATGCTACTTAAATACACATGTTTGCCACTAAACACTTTCATAATATCTCGTTTTTAAAAAAAACATCAAAACTCAAAAGTACATTCTGACCCCATGCCTGCTACTAAACCTTAATTTTATCATTACTTCTGTGAGGCACTCGAATTTTTTACTCTGCTTACCGTGACTGGTGCGTCTTTATTTCATACAAACATTTCAAAAAGCGACGCCTTTCCAGGCTTGCCTGTGCCATCTCATAGTTTTTCCGTAGTGTGCCTTCCGCACACCTTTCAATCTCAATAGTGCTGCTTTACACCATTTCTCCTTCCTCTTCATTTTAACAACACTATCTCCCCCAGGTGATCAAACACGTGCCTAAGTGTACTAACTAAAATACGGACCGGAATTCTACTAATTAGTGCTGAACATGCCCTTCAACTCCTCCTCTCCCAACGGCAACATTATTGTTACGTGGGCCGAATGTCAGCTGCTATGTGGCTCACCTCTGTGTACTCAGTTTCCCAACATGCTTTGTGAATCGCCCCACCCCCATCTTTCGATCACCACCAGGCTACTTGCACAATATTACTGTTCCAACAGATGGGAATGCGTAACTCCGAATCAGTGAGTGGTAAAGTCCATTTAGAACATTGCATCGTAAAACTACACCGTTAATCAATATAATTACAAATCAAATATTAATGTCCAGATCATAAGTTGTCAAAAACATTATTGACGAGGAAACCGGTCTCATGTGTAATTCCTAAAGTTCACCAAATGTTTGTATTACGCTTCTTTCACTTGTCCATGGTCGATTTTTCATGGGTGCAATCTCACCGTGTTTGGACGGAAGATTCATTCATGAGAAGGACAGTGGTGGTGAGATGCACACCGCTTTTAATTCCATTTCAATTTTTGATAGAGGAGGAGTTGAAGGGCATGTTCAGCACTAATTAGTAGAATTCCGGTCCGTATTTTAGTTAGTACACTTAGGCACGTGTTTGATCACCTGGGGGAGATAGTGTTGTTAAAATGAAGAGGAAGGAGAAATGGTGTAAAGCAGCACTATTGAGATTGAAAGGTGTGCGGAAGGCACACTACGGAAAAACTATGAGATGGCACAGGCAAGCCTGGAAAGGCGTCGCTTTTTGAAATGTTTGTATGAAATAAAGACGCACCAGTCACGGTAAGCAGAGTAAAAAATTCGAGTGCCTCACAGAAGTAATGATAAAATTAAGGTTTAGTAGCAGGCATGGGGTCAGAATGTACTTTTGAGTTTTGATGTTTTTTTTAAAAAAGAGATATTATGAAAGTGTTTAGTGGCAAACATGTGTATTTAAGTAGCATTGGAGGCTTATTTCTTCCGTAGGCGTAAATATGGGCGCAATGAAGGGTGAATCAGGGTGGGTGTTTGTACTATGGTAGTTATAGATAAATGAATTATGTAGAACGTAGCAGTGGTTAATTTTTTAATTTTTTCATTAATTAAAATGGAGAACGTTATTGTTGTTTTCAGTTAGTGTATTGTATCATTAATTTACTTATGGTCATTATTAATTTTTTTATAGATACCCCTGACGAAGGGTTGTCCCGAAATGCATTGGGTGTTTTAAATAAATCGTGACTTGTGGAAACACTTTGACTCTCCTGTGTTTGTGGGGAAAACGCGAGTACATGAAAGAATGAGTAAAATAAATCGAAAGAAAACAAAGGATTAAAAGGATAAAACAAACCGATTAAAAATGGATGAAATGAAAAGTTGAATACAAATTTGATTTATTGGATTCATAGTCTGGAAACGGCTGTGCAGCTTGAAATGGAGTCAGACTGGTTCCTTCTTGTTCGTTCTCATAATTGCAGCGCAATTGGGCGGAGCGCGGAGCAAGCTTGCACGCTGAAAAAAGGTTGAATTGGTGAATACACATGAAGTAAATATCAAAAATTGAAATGGAATTAAAAGCGGTGTGCATCTCACCACCACTGTCCTTCTCAGAAATTACCAAGAATACCACAGTACAAAATAGCTCCAGAGGGTCTAAAGGGATTGCAGGATATAGTAGCTGACTTACTAAAAGAAGGGATTGTTAAAGAAATATCAGGCAGTCCTTGTAACAGCCCTATTCTTCCGGTCTTAAAAAAGGGCGATGGAAATACTGATGAAAAAAGTTACAGATTCATAGTTGATCTCAGGGAAATAAATAAGATTGTGGTGCCACAGTTCCCGGTTGTCCCAAATGTAGTATCAATATTGTCAACTTTGTCACCAGAAATGACATATTTTTCAGTAGTGGATTCAAAAAATGTCTTCTTCTCAATTCCAGTAGATGAGGGTAGCATGTACCTCTTTTCATTCTCTGTAAGCGGGAGAACTTTCTGTTTCTGTCGTATTCCCCAAGGGTTCACAGAGAGCCCAAGCATTTACAACCAGGCCTTGAAAAGAGAACTAGACACATTCAATTTATCACCTAATTCTGTGCTAATACAGTACATAGATGACCTGCTGATTGGTAGCATCTCTGAGACACAATGTACAACTGACACCATTAATTTGTTAAATTTCTTAGCTGAACGTGGTCACAAGGTCTCACCAGAGAAAATACAATTTGTTCAACAGGAAGTATCCTACCTAGGACACATCCTGTCGAAAGGGCAGAGAAGATTGGATGATAAGCGCATTAAATTGATTCTACAGACACCAGTGCCACGCACCCAAAAACAGGTGCGAGCCTTTTTAGGTATTGCCAGTTATTGTCGACATTGGATTGCTAACTTCTCCTTGATTTCAAAACCCTTATTGGCCCTGACCCACAAGGACACGCCCAAACCCCTTCAGTGGTTGCCAGAACATGAACAAAGCTTCCTTGCCATTCGGCAAGCTCTCTGCTCTGCTCCTGCTTTAGGCCTACCAGACTATTCTAAGTCTTTCCAACTCTATGTTCATGAGTCTGACGGGAGTGCTCTTGGGGTTCTCTGCCAGCAGTTCGGTGACCACAAAAGACCATGCGCATATTTCTCTGCCACCTTGGATACTGTAGCCAAGGCTTTACCTTCCTGTATATGTTCTGTTGCAGCAACTGCCTTATCACTACAACGTGCAGAAAGCATAATAATGGTACATGAAGTTGATGTCTATGTACCACATGCAGTGGAGCTGATATTGAATAAGACATGTACTCAGCACCTCACAAATGCCAGACTTACGCAGTATGAGATCTGTTTGTTTGCAGCACATGTAACACTTCACAAGTGTAATGTTCTAAATACTGCCACTCAGTTACCTGTTCCCACTGATGATTTAGTGGATTCAGACCATGATTGTATTATGTTAACTGAAGAACAAACGAAAGGTAGAATTGATATGACTAATACATCCTATGCAGATGCTGAAGGAGAATTGTGGGTGGATGGGTCCTGCCTTAGAACAGAGGATGGAAATACATCAGCAGCCTATGCAGTTGTAACAAATAAAACTGTAGTTGAGTCCTGTAAGATACCTGAGTTGTCCCCACAAGCAGCGGAGCTTGTGGCACTCACACGAGCTTGTGAGTTATCTGAAGGGAGGTGTGTTAACATATACACAGACAGCCAATATGCCTTTAATGTGGCACATTCCTTTGGAAGACTCTGGAAAGAAAGAGGTTTTATTACCTCACAAGGCACAAAGATACAGCATGGAGTGTTGATCACTAAATTACTTAACTCCTTGGCACTTCCAAATAAATTGGCCATAATTAAATGCAGTGCTCACAAGAAGGTTACTGACAAGGTAGGCCAGGGAAATGCATTTTCTGACATAACAGCAAAACAGACAGCAAGAAATAATTCAGCACTAGTACTAACGGCCCAAGAATTACCTGATGAAGTGAAGTCACTAGATCTAACAACTGAAGGTATAAGACTAATGCAACAGGGAGCAACAGCAGAAGAACAGATGGGTTGGTCAAAGGATGGGTCATTTGTTCAAGGATGTTGGATGAATGACACCAAGGAAAAATATATGCTACCAGACAGGATGGTCTACTCCATGTGTTTGGCCATGCATGGCCCGGCACACATATGCAGGGATGGCATAGTAAATTGTATGGACAAATTCTGGGTGAACAAGAATATAAGAAAAATAGCACAGGAAATATGTCAAAGATGTATGGTATGTGCACAGTACAATGTGGGTAAGACTGCTCCAGTACCCAAAGGCCACTTTCAAAAACCAACAATGCCATTTGAAGCCCTGCAAATAGACTATGTGGAGATGCCACCTACAAATAAGTATAGGTATATCCTGGTGGTGGTGTGCATGTATTCAAAATGGATAGAGGCATACCCGGTAAAACACAATGATGCCATCTCAACAGCCAAGTGCCTGATAAAGGAGTTGATCCCACGTTTTGGGGTCCCAAAAACAATATTTTCAGATAATGGCAGCCACTTCTGTAATGAAATAATAAAATTGACATGCAAAGCTCTGGGAATACAGCAGAAGCTACACTGTGCCTATCATCCAGAGGCGGCTGGTGCAGTAGAAAGGAAAAATGGCGTGCTAAAGAGCAAGATAACAAAAATATGTGCTGACACAAAATTGACCTGGATGGATGCCTTACCTATTGCCCTAATGAGCATGAGGAGCACACCAGATGCCAAAACCAAACTCAGTGCCAATGAAATAGTCACTGGGTTGCCAATGGTAGCTTGGGGAGTTCCAGACAAAAATGCTCTGCCTATGATGACGAATGAATTGTTGAATGATTACTGCATGTCACTTACACGCACTCTTGCTTCTATCAACCAGCACGTGAAGGGGGCCCTTCCAGAGCCACTGCAAGGTGAAGGACACAAGTTTAAACCTGGGGACTGGGTGCTCATCAAGGCATTCCAGAGGTCCAACTGTCTCAAAGCTCGCTGGAAGGGTCCACAGCAAGTCCTGCTCGCCACGAAGACTGTGGTAAAGTGCACCAACAACAAATCCTGGATCCACGCCAGCAACATCAAGAGGGCACCTCCTGACACCACATCCAGCCAAGACCCAGGTCAGCAGCACATGCCAACACCGGAGTTGATCAAAGAGGAGAAGAAGTACAATTTACGGTCAACAAAGAAGACAGAGATGAAATGTCAATAATACCTATAATTGATCCTCTTCAGGAAATAGATGAAGTATTACTGCTAGATATCATCCTAACAGATATTTTAACAAATATCTTTGACTTTGGGAATAACGGTGAAGAAAACAACAAAAGCGCACTACTGTACATCCAGGAATCATTTGATCAGCTAGAATATGAGCTAATGCGAGACTTAAACAGTATAGCATTACAGAGAAGCTTTAGACAGAGTACTTTCTGACTGAGAAAATTCAACTAGGGTATATTGCACACTGCCACCAGGAGTAATAGCTCAGTTGCAGAACAAGAAAAGTTTAGCACACTTCATCAGGGAGTTATTAGTAAAAAGTGGGCTAGTACAACGTTGAGTAGATGAACTGATCCAGGAGGTATTTGCGAGTCCTCCTGTAACTGCAAGGTGCCCGTGCCACTGCAGCAATTAGTACATGAACTGATCCAGGAGGTATTTGCGAGTCCTCCTGTTACTGCAAAGTGCCTGTGCCACTGCAGCAATTAGTAGATGAACTGATCCGGGAGGTATTTGCGAGTCCTCCTGTCACTGCGAGCACCCGTGCTGCTGCAGCAACCAGCAAATAACTTTTCACAGGTTGGCAAGACAGCCTGCTTTAAAAAGCTACCTTTAGGGTGAGGTACAGTGGACAATATTGTAAAAATTAAGTAAGGCTGCACTAACGGTTGATATACGTGACCAAAGGGTCGTGCATTACAAGAATTACATGCATATCTTTGGGAGGCGAGAAGTACCAAGAAATTCTCAGAGGCCATCTGAAATATTAACAAATAGCTGTTCGCAATATATTCTGTACTACAGCCTCACCTTATATGTGTTCATGCTTTTTGTGTGTTTAGCTTATATTATAGTAAAGATTCACAGTGATAATTCACAGCATAGTGTCATCCATAGCACTACATTTAATTAAAGAAAGTAGAGGAATAGATAGGTATGGATAGGGAATATACAGCTCTAAAAATGGAGAAAAAATGGTACAAGTCTAAAATGTGCATACCTGGGGTGATATTCTGTCTGTTATTGCTAGCATTAATTACTGTATATCTATTGGACGTGTTCTATCCCATGGAACAGTTGATCCCAACACCAACACCCCCTGCTACAATACATGCATACACTTTGTCACCTGAAGAAATAGCCCACAGAGAAGATATGCACCACAATTCCTTTGTGACTTTGTTGCATCATACCAATAAGATATTACCAAGGGGAAATTGCTGGATATGTTTGCAATTCCCAGCTTCGGTGGACCAAAGTTTGCCCCTGGTTCAAGTTCCATTGCCTTTTGCAGCATCCTGTTATGCCATTTACATAACAATAGTAAAAATAGAGCTAATAGCTGTTTTGCAGAATTTAAAGAAAAGTACTTCTGGTGCAGGGACGACTATGGCTCCACCTGCAGGAACATTATATAACAAATATATGGCAGATGTTCTGACACTGGGGAATTGCACGGAAGTAATAGAACAGAATGCAACATTCCCCCTGTCTGACATCTTTACTCCACTCTTTCCAACTCAGAATACAAGCACTGGGATAGCAGGCCCATCAAAAGAGGCAAATAGGAATATACCATTTTTGAAGTTAAAATTAAGAAAACACAACGCAATAGGGAGTATTTGTATTAAGAGTAATGGGACCTATCAGGTGGGCAATAGTACAAATTGTAACATGACATTTGAAATGACTGCCGGAAATATTAGCATTCCACTTTACGTAGGTGACTCAATTTATTTCATTTGTGGAGAGAGGGCTTATACATGGCTTCCAACAAGTTGGAGTGGTTGTTGTCACCTAGGTTTTGTATTACCTGCTATAGCAATAAAAGACACAAAGGAAGTAGGAAGGGACATGCAAAGACATGCACCACAGTGAGGCAGGAGAAGTATGGATCAAAGAGATACAGCATCACAGATAGCGGGTGATATATTTAAAGGGGTGATACCATGGATTGGTCCATCTATCAACTCAGGGGATATACGTAGATTGTCCAGACTACTAGAAGCAACAATAAATGAAACGACAAGTATACTTGAAAATATTACAGTAGAGCTTCAAGCTGTGAGATTAGTTTCGTTACAAAATAGAATGATTCTTGACATGATGCTAGCAGAAAGGGGAGGAGTCTGTGCAATTATAGGGGCGTCCTGTTGCACCTATGTCCCTGACTCCTCAGTTACTGTCAGGGAAGCAATAAAAAGATTGCATCATATAGGTGTAGAAGCACATCAGGATTCTGGTACATGGGATATAGAAGGTTCACTTTGGAGTTGGTTGAGCGCATGGGGTTGGAAGATAGGAATGGTGTTCATAACAATTTTCCTACTAATAATAGGCTGTTGTCTATTCATTAATTGCCTGCCAATGTGCTGTCAACTATTGGGACAGCTGACAAAATGCCAAGTGAGGAGATTAAAGGAAAAAGAAAGAATGCTGATGCAAACAGTCACTACTGAGTTGATGAACATAGACATTTCTGACAATGATAAGAATGGACAATATAATTATTAATTTGTGATATGCTTCGTGATGAAATTATTTTAAACTAAGGTTCAAAGGGTCGTTTTGTAAAAGATGAAAAATTAGTTGGCCCTCTGTTGAATGAATACATTAAAGTGAACCGTAGTTTATATTAATTTATGTCTGTCATCTGCCTGTAAATGATATGAGCCACTCATAATGGAAGGTAGCTCCATGCTGCACAAATGGTTAAAATTAAGTTGTCTGAAATTCAGCTGAAACCAAAAGAATTGCAAGTGAACGTGTGCGTGTCCATTCTGCTGTAACTCCAACTTGTTTAATGATTCACTAGCCTTCACCTGTGTACAGAGGCAGTTCAGCGAGTCAATTCCTAGAAAGGGCTCGCTGATCTAGGACCTGTCAAGTTTGCTCTGCCCTTGCCTGGGTAAAGTGAAAAGGTAAAGTGTTTGCTCAGCACAAATAGCATGTGCATCATTTGCATGGGGAAAGCAGAAAACACGGGCCTCTGCTGATTAGATCAAACAGTGCACATTGACATTTCAAGATAACCGACCAAGGCTGTAGGTCAGGAGGTAGTGGTGTAAAAGATTAACCAGTATCTGCATGGTCAGATGCGTCACGAATAATGTAACGTGTGAACGTAGACATATTTCTGAAATGCACCATGATGTTGTAATGTACACGTGGCTGAGATGGTCACACCACAATGTAATAGTTAATGAATAATGTGTCAGGGGTCTGTGAAACATATATAAAGACTGATTTCCTCTCTGTAAAACCAGATCTCTTTGCAGTCCTGCAAATTGTCTCAGCTGCAGCTTATTGGCAATAAAGCCATTTTCATTTGAAACTTTGTATGTGCCCTTCTTTTCCCTATTCACAAATTTTGTGCTTTTACAGATGGTGCTGTGACTCGCTGGGGACTGCTGGTTCCTGCAGGGGTTGAAGTACTGCGGTCTCAGGACTCTACGGGGGCCTTCAACATCTTGGTGTATGCTGCACAGCTACTGAGAGGACTTGTTTCCTGACACGCCCAGACGACAAGGCTCCCGTTGATAAGCCTTTGACACCAGACACCTGCAGCTCCCTTCGAGCCATCAGGAGGTTTTCTGCCACAAAAAGAAGGACGCATACAAAGGCATTACTGATCAGATGATCAGGTAGGCAGTGCATAATGCACTGAACTGACTTTTATAAATAGAATGTTGTGTTCTACTGATACCTCAAAGGGTAGACACTGGAATTCATTAGGAATTCCTAGGGGAGGTCTGAGGGTACCTTTAACATAAGTGCCTGAGGAGGACTGTCCAATCTGTGAAAGATCATAAGGATCCCAAGGACAGCAAAGGGACCGTGGGAGGTTGCCTCAGAGGGACCGTGGGTGGTTGCCTCAAGACAGAGCATGCTTCTGAAAGACGTCTAAAAAATATGCATATTGTTGAAATAGGGTGTACAACAGTGTATTTCTAGAAAAGAAATAAAAAGTGATAAAGAAAAAAAAAAAATAATAAATTAGTAAATAAATAAAAATAAAAATGCTTAGTAAATTATTTCTGAGCACAGCTAAAGGCCGCAGGGCAGCGTTAGATGTCACTCAACCTACAGCCCCTCGCGGTACCCCAGCGTGGTACGTATCAAAGAAAAAGGGATACTCTGCAATTGTCCATCTAGATCAATGGACTCATTACACCAGGAAAAATAATGAATTGCAATGGCCAGAATATGGCACGTTTAATAAAGCTAAAATGCTTTATTTAGAAGATTGTTTAAGGGAACGTGAAAAGAAAGGGAAGAAGGTACGTTTGTTGCAGTGGGATGCTTTTCATGCGTGGCGATCATATGTAGCTTCAAGATTCTCAGGTGAACCTAAAAGTATGAGAGGAAAAGCTATGGTACATGATAGGGAGAAAGGAGAAGAAAGACATGTAAGTCAGTGTAGGGAAAAGGAAATGGAAGTAGACAAATGCTTCACAGTTCACAAGCCAATACCAGATATTTACCCAACTCTACCTAATGCTCCCTTAGAACAGGAAGATTCCGAAGACCCTGTAATAGAAGGTTTACTGACAACTCCACCACCATACAGCCCGCAAACAATGCAAGCTTCATCAGCACCACACACACACACGCCACACGCACACACACCACAAGTTACATCACAAACTAGTAAGACAATACCTATACAATTTCAAGGTATGCCTGTTTCTGGCTCAGGTAGACAAGGGTTACGGATAAAAATATCAGACAAAGAACAGAAAGTGGTACACGAGTGGGTGATGGAGGTTATGAAAAGTGGTACTTCTACATGGCGTAATGCAAAAAGCCGCTTCCCGACTGATTTCACGCCTGCACTTCAACGCAGCGCTTTGGAAAAGTTGGACAAAAAAAGTTACAGCTGGTTTAAAGACTGGGACAAATATTGGCCTGAGGAAGACGGCTACCCCCAACCTGACAGGTTGTCCCGTGTTCATAACGGCACAATATCAGCAGTAATGGACGATGTAGGGGCAACAAGCACAGAAATATTAGATGCTGTCCAGATATTAGCTGAATGGATAGATACACTACTGATACTAGAACAACAATGTACAAAACTTTAAAAAAGCAAAGAGGAGGAAGCTAGTACTCTTTCTCCTACTCACACCATGCCATTAAGAGAAGTACCAGGAAGTCAGGAAGGGAAGCCCACTATTAAAGTTCACACACCATGGTCAAATGTTGAATTACATAGATTTGCACTTCAGTTTCCAGACATTAGACAAGAAAGAGAGGAATGGTATAGACAGACGGAAATATTATTAAGAGTTGGCACTCTAACACTAGCTGACATAGAACAGATGTTTTCCATAATATTGCCACCAGACCTTTGGGGAAAGATATGAAGAGAAGATGATGAATGCTTAAAAATAAAATGGGAAAGTATAACTACAGACAAGATGGAACAAGGAGAAGATATTTCAGAGGAAATTAAAAATTTACCGGCTAAAATAATGGCTAAAATAAATATACTAGTACCAAGAAAACAAATTGACTGGTCAAAATTAAATGCATGCATTCAAGATACTGAAGAAACAGTATCTGGGTTTTTCTCTAGAATACAGAAGGTCTTCACAGCTTCAAGTGGTTTAGATACTGAAAAAGAAGCAACACAAAGCGCACTTGTCTCCTGTTTTGTAAATAATTTAAAACCTGCAATTAAAAGAGGGATTCTAGAGTACAACCCTACTTGGTCATGCAAACCTCTAACAGACGTTTTACAATTAGCACAGTGTTACGAAATGCTAGGGAAAAAGGATTTGGAAAATAAAAATAACAAAATAAAAGAATTAAAAACGAAAGTCTTGATTCAGCAGGCTCACCAGTATAGCAGCCGTGGTCCAAGAAGCAGGGGGAGAGGAAGAGGCCGTGGGGGCCCACAAAGGTCATTCTCTGCACCCCCAACACAGCATACAACCACAAATGAACTAACACACACACAGGGATGCTTTAATTGTGGGGAACATGATCATTGGAGAGCTCAATGCCCACACCCCGTCAAGCAGTCACAGAGAGGTGGTGGGATGGGGAGATCAAGAGTCCGGGGAAGGAGCATGGGAAGAGCTGGATATCAACAGCAAGGACGTGACTCACAATCTGGCTCAACAGGGTACCCCCCCAACACAAATTTCTTTGATAATAAACAAATACCAAAAATGCAGGTGCATCACCCTTATGATGGGATCTATCAGGAAGGGCCCCAAGGGGAATGGGACTATTATGCTTGATAGGGAGGCCCGAGAGAGGTAATACAGAGGATGGTAATCCCTGTAGATCCCACTGGACCATATGTGAGGGGTAAGATTGAAGGTACACCTGTGAAATTACTAATAGATACAGGGGCCACCAATTCCTCCTTAACAAAGAAAAAGTTTCCAGATGTTCCTCTCTCGGAAAAATAAATAAGTCAGTGGGATTCACCAACATACTTGTAACAAGCCCAATTTCAGCACCCTTGAAATACAGTATAGGCCCAATTCAGGACACGCATTCATTCCTTATATCAGACAAATGTGCATTTAATTTGTTGGGATTGGACTTGCTAAAAAAGATGAATGCCACAATTAAGTGCACTGCAGACGGAGTTTTCTTGGACGTAGATGGATCAATGACAGAGGAAATGGGCAACTGTTTCCTATCAATAGGAATACAAAATATTACAGCAAAAATAATGGATCAGATAGATTCAAGAATATGGGCAAAACACAAAAATGACACTGGGAAAATGAACATCACACCTGTAACCATTACAGTCAAACAGAATGTGAAATTACCAAGAATACCACAGTACAAAATAGCTCCAGAGGGTCTAAAGGGATTGCAGGATATAGTAGCTGACTTACTAAAAGAAGGGATTAATAAAGAAATATCAGGCAGTCCTTTTAACAGCCCTATTCTTCCGGTCTTAAAAAAGGGCGATGGAAATACTGATGAAAAAAGTTACAGATTCATAGTTGATCTCAGAGAAATAAATAAGATTGTGGTGCCACAGTTCCCGGTTGTCCCAAATGTAGTATCAATATTGTCAACATTGTCACCAGAAATGACATATTTTTCAGTAGTGGATTCAAAAAATTTCTTCTTCTCAATTCCAGTAGATGAGGTTAGCATGTACCTCTTTTCATTCTCTGTAAGCGGGAGAACTTTCTGTTTCTGTCGTATTCCCCAAGGGTTCACAGAGAGCCCAAGCATTTACAACCAGGCCTTAAAAAGAGAACTAGACACATTCAATTTATCACCTAATTCTGTGCTAATACAGTACATAGATGACCTGCTGATTGGTAGCATCTCTGAGACACAATGTACAACTGACACCATTAATTTGTTAAATTTCTTAGCTGAACGTGGTCACAAGGTCTCACCAGAGAAAATACAATTTGTTCAACAGGAAGTATCCTACCTAGGACACATCCTGTCGAAAGGGCAGAGAAGATTGGATGATAAGCGCATTAAATTGATTCTACAGACACCAGTGCCACGCACCCAAAAGCAGGTGCGAGCCTTTTTAGGTATGGCCAGTTATTGTCGACATTGGATTGCTAACTTCTCCTTGATTTTAAAACCCTTATTGGCCCTGACCCACAAGGACACGCCCGAACCCCTTCAGTGGTTGCCAGAACATGAACAAAGCTTCCTTGCCATTCGGCAAGCTCTCTGCTCTGCTCCTGCTTTAGGCCTACCAGACTATTCTAAGTCTTTCCAACTCTATGTTCATGAGTCTGACGGGAGTGCTCTTGGGGTTCTCTGCCAGCAGTTCGGTGACCACAAAAGACCATGCGCATATTTCTCTGCCACCTTGGATACTGTAGCCAAGGCTTTACCTTCCTGTATACGTTCTGTTGCAGCAACTGCCTTATCACTACAACGTACAGAAAGCATAATAATGGTACATGAAGTTTATGTCTATGTACCACATGCAGTGGAGCTGATATTGAATAAGACACGTACTCAGCACCTCACAAATGCCAGACTGACGCAGTATGAGATCTGTTTGTTTGCAGCACATGTAACACTTCACAAGTGTAATGTTCTATATACTGCCACTCAGTTACCTGTTCCCACTGATGATTTAGTGGATTCAGACCATGATTGTATTCTGTTAACTGAAGAACAAACGAAAGGTAGAATTGATATGACTGATACATCCTATGCAGATGCTGAAGGAGAATTGTGGGTGGATGGGTCCTGCCTTAGAACAGAGGATGGAAATACATCAGCAGCCTATGCAGTTGTAACAAATAAAACTGTAGTTGAGTCCTGTAAGATACCTGAGTTGTCCGCACAAGCAGCGGAGCTTGTGGCACTCACACGAGCTTGTGAGTTATCTGAAGGGAGGTGTGTTAACATATACACAGACAGCCAATATGCCTTTAATGTGGCACATTCCTTTGGAAGACTCTGGAAAGAAAGAGGTTTTATTACCTCACAAGGCACAAAGATACAGCATGGAGTGCTGATCACTAAATTACTTAACTCCTTGGCACTTCCAAATAAATTGGCCATAATTTAATGCAGTGCTCACAAGAAGGTTACTGACAAGGTAGGCCAGGGAAATGCATTTGCTGACATAACAGCAAAACAGACAGCAAGAAATAATTCAGCACTAGTACTAACGGCCCAAGAATTACCTGATGAAGTGAAGTCACTAGATCTAACAACTGAAGTTATAAGACTAATGCAACAAGGAGCAACAGCAGAAGAACAGATGGGTTGGTCAAAGGATGGGTCATTTGTTCAAGGATGTTGGATGAATGACACCAAGGAAAAATATATGCTACCAGACAGGATGGTCTACTCCATGTGTTTGGCCATGCATGGCCCGGCACACATATGCAGGGATGGCATAGTAAATTGTATGGACAAATTCTGGGTGAACAAGAATATAAGAAAAATAGCACAGGAAATATGTCAAAGATGTATGGTATGTGCACAGTACAATGTGGGTAAGACTGCTCCAGTACCCAAAGGCCACTTTCAAAAACCAACAATGCCATTTGAAGCCCTGCAAATAGACTATGTGGAGATGCCACCTACAAATAAGTATAGGTATATCCTGGTGGTGGTGTGCATGTATTCAAAATGGATAGAGGCATACACGGTAAAACACAATGATGCCATCTCAACAGCCAAGTGCCTGATAAAGGAGTTGATCCCACGTTTTGGGGTCCCAAAAACAATATTTTCAGATAATGGCAGCCACTTCTGTAATGAAATAATAAAATTGACATGCAAAGCTCTGGGAATACAGCAGAAGCTACACTGTGCCTATCATCCAGAGGCGGCTGGTGCAGTAGAAAGGAAAAATGGCGTGCTAAAGAGCAAGATAGCAAAAATATGTGCTGACACAAAATTGACCTGGTTGGATGCCTTACCTATTGCCCTAATGAGCATGAGGAGCACACCAGATGCCAAGACCAAACTCAGTGCCCATGAAATAGTCACTGGGTTGCCAATGGTAGCTTGGGGAGTTCCAGACAAAAATGCTCTGCCTATGATGACGAATGAATTGTTGAATGATTACTGCATGTCACTTACATGCACTCTTGCTTCTATCAACCAGCACGTGAAGGGGGCCCTTCCAGAGCCACTGCAAGGTGAAGGACACAAGTTTAAACCTGGGGACCGGGTGCTCATCAAGGCATTCCAGAGGTCCAACGGTCTCCAAGCTCTCTGGAAGGGTCCACAGCAAGTCCTGCTCGCCACGAAGACTGCGGTAAAGTGCACCAACAACAAATCCTGGATCCACACCAGCAACATCAAGAGGGTACCTCCTGACACCACATCCAGCCAAGACCCAGGTCAGCAGCACATGCCAACACCGGAATTGATCTAAGAGGAGAAGAGGCACAATTTACGGTCAACAAAGAAGACAGAGATGAAATGTCAATAATACCTATAATTGATCCTCTTCAGGAAATAGATGAAGTATTACTGCTAGATATCATCCTAACAGATATTTTAACAAATATCTTTGACTTTGGGAATAACGGTGAAGAAAACAACGAAAGCGCACTACTGTACATCCAGGAATCATTTGATCAGCTAGAATATGAGCTAATGCGAGACTTAAACAGTATAGCATTACGAGAAGCTTTAGACAGAGTACTTTCTGACTGAGAAAATTCAACTAGGGGATATTGCACACTGCCACCAGGAGTAATAGCTCAGTTGCAGAACAAGAAAAGTTTAGCACACTTCATCAGGGAGTTATTAGTAAAAAGTGGGCCAGTACAACGTTGAGTAGATGAACTGATCCAGGAGGTATTTGTGAGTCCTCCTGTAACTGCAACGTGCCCGTGCCACTGCAGCAATTAGTAGATGAACTGATCCAGGAGGTATTTGCGAGTCCTCCTGTTACTGCAAAGTGCCCGTGCCACTCAGCAATTAGTAGATGAACTGATCCGGGAGGTATTTGCGAGTCCTCCTGTCACTGCGAGCACCCGTGCTGCTGCAGCAACCAGCAAATAACTTTTCACAGGTTGGCAAGACAGCCTGCTTTAAAAAGCTACCTTTAGGGTGAGGTACAGTGGACAATATTGTAAAAATTAAGTAAGGCTGCACTAACGGTTGATATACGTGACCAAAGGGTCGTGCATTACAAGAATTACATGCATATCTTTGGGAGGCGAGAAGTACCAAGAAATTCTCAGAGGCCATCTGAAATATTAACAAATAGCTGTTCGCAATATATTCTGTACTACAGCCTCACCTTATATGTGTTCATGCTTTTTGTGTGTTTAGCTTATATTATAGTAAAGATTCACAGTGATAATTCACAGCATAGTGTCATCCATAGCACTACATTTATTAAAGAAAGTAGAGGAATAGATAGGTATGGATAGGGAATATACAGCTCTAAAAATGGAGAAAAAATGGTACAAGTCTAAAATGTGCATACCTGGGGTGATATTCTGTCTGTTATTGCTAGCATTAATTACTGTATATCTATTGGACGTGTTCTATCCCATGGAACAGTTGATCCCAACACCAACACCCCCTGCTACAATACATGCATACACTTTGTCACCTGAAGAAATAGCCCACAGAGAAGATATGCACCACAATTCCTTTGTGACTTTGTTGCATCATACCAATAAGATATTACCAAGGGGAAATTGCTGGATATGTTTGCAATTCCCAGCTTCGGTGGACCAAAGTTTGCCCCTGGTTCAAGTTCCATTGCCTTTTGCAGCATCCTGTTATGCCATTTACATAACAATAGTAAAAATAGAGCTAATAGCTGTTTTGCAGAATTTAAAGAAAAGTACTTCTGGTGCAGGGACGACTATGGCTCCACCTGCAGGAACATTATATAACAAATATATGGCAGATGTTCTGACACTGGGGAATTGCACGGAAGTAATAGAACAGAATGCAACATTCCCCCTGTCTGACATCTTTACTCCACTCTTTCCAACTCAGAATACAAGCACTGGGATAGCAGGCTCATCAAAAGAGGCAAATAAGAATATACCATTTTTGAAGTTAAAATTAAGAAAACACAACGCAATAGGGAGTATTTGTATTAAGTGTAATGGGACTAAGTATGGGCGAATTTTGCGAATCTCGCGTTCGCGAATTTTGCAGATTTGCGAACTCGCAATCCGCAAAATCCGCGAATTCTCGCGAATTTTTTTTTGTGTGTTCGCAAGGATTTCTGGCAGTTCGCGAGGATTTTGTACCAGTTCGCAATTGCGAACTTACATTTCGGCTCGCAACGGTCGCGATTATGTTGTTTCTACGTCTGGTTCATCATCACAGGTTCCCAGCACCCTCTGTTTCACCACTGCCACCCTCTGTTTCACCCATGCCACCCTCTGTTACATCAATGCCACCCTCTGGTTCATCATCACTGTAGATTATGGGGGGGAAAAGCAAGAACACCTGCCCTGCTCCAACTGACATGAATTAATTTGGGGTTGATTTATTAATGTGTCACTGTTTTAAAATTCCAGGTCTGCACCTGCTTCCTTATTCTGTAATTTGCTTTCTGTTGCAGTGCAATTTTTTTTCCCAGGACCTTTGTGGCCTACTTGTAGCTATTCTATGAGCCTGCTGTGAGGGTCAGAGCAGGGTCATAAAATTGTTACAACTAGCAACTGAACTCTGGAGGGGCCCCAGTCAGGAAGCACTCCAGGGAATGGTTACTAATGATGAGTTTGAACTCTTGCACCTGCCGAGTGCTTTCAGTTTTGCAAAACTCGTTTTACTGCAATTTCGCGGGATTCGCGGGGCGCGAACACTCACGAGATCGGATTCGGAAGCCGCGAATTCGTGCGAATATGCGATTTGTTTTTTGCGGCGTGTTAGTTCGCAAGGTTTTGTGCGTTTTCGCGAGCCGCTCGTAGCGCAAGGCGCGAAGTTACCCTCGCGGTCATTCAAGGGCGCGGCCATCTTGTTTGCCTGACGTATTTCCGTTTCCGGGCGCGAAGTGTAATCTCGCAAAGTGTGCGGCTCGCCAGTACAGTTTCGCGAGTGTTCGCGAGGGAAATCTCGCGCGAACTTACCAGCGCGGTCGTGAACGGGCGCGGCCATCTTGTTTCTCATTCATTGCTATGGTTCTGGGCATGCTCTTTGTATCCTCTCTAAATCTCTGCCATCCTTTGCTTGTTTGAAGTTTTTTTTAATCTATTTTACTTATTATCTATCCCTCTATTTTTCTAGCCCTATATTTTTGTGTTTACTGCTACTTTTGATTAATTTTAAATTACTTTTTTAAACTCTTTTCTTTTCTTCTCTTCCCTATTCTATTTTCTTTATTCCTTTCCGCCCAGACCATGGTGAAGGGAGCCGGGAAGCATCCTGAGAAGGGGAAGGGTCCCGCACCCCGTGTCCGGCTCCTGCGCGGGCGTTTGAGGGGGGAGCAGGTCGTCCCCAGGGAGATCTTTAGCCCGGAGGAGGTGGGCCAACTCATTTTTTATGTTCAGCGCCGCCTCCCCAGGACCATCATGGGAGGCGGCAAGATCAGTGCCGGGTACGGGGTCCGGGAGCGCCGGAAGCGGTGGGAGAAGGTGTGCCAGGCCATTCACCACCACTCTCGGGTCTGGCGCACCTACAACCAGGCCACCCACCACTGGACGGATGTCCTGACCCGTGACCGAGATCTGCTCGACCTCCTTGGCCTTGAGATCCCCGGGCTTGGTGAGTAGTAGTAGCTATTTCTTTACTACTCTGTTTTCTCCTGCTGTGTTATTATATTGCAAATTTTAGTTTTTTACCAAGAGCAATAATGCTGCTCATTACATTGTAGTTAAATTATATTTCAAAATCTTCTGTGCATTTCAGGTACACTGCTCTCCTTCTTCTCAGTAGTGTTGCTACTATGCTTATTTGTTTTAGATTTTGTGTTCATTTCATTGGCCTGTGAAATTATGTATGAGTGTAGTTTAAAGAACTGCGTAATGCTAGTGCTACACACTAAGGTTCAGATTTTTAATTACCGGCGCATCCCTACAAAGTAGCAGGGATGCGCCAGTAATTGTGCGTCACACCACCATCACCCATGGTGCGCCGTATTTACAATGCGGCGCACCATGGGCCCAAAACGTCACCAAAGCGTTACGCATCTGTGCCGTAAAGGCGGCGCATTGCTGGAGTTGCGTTGCAACGATGGTGCAGCTCCATCAATGCTCTGGGGTGCCCTATCTCCCCAATGCTGCGTCAAGCCGTACGTCTGCTTCAAGCAGGCGCAGGGTTTGAGTCACGCATCATTGTCCTCAAAGTGACTGATTGAAATCTTGTAGATTTCCCTCAGCCACTTTTAGGATGCGTTCCTGTGCAGGAACGCCCTCCCTTGCGCCGGAACACCCCCTATTGGCGCAGGGCTTTACTACGTGATGCATCTCCCATATGCGTCACGTTGTTAATATACGCCGCACCATTGCGCCTCTTTTGTGCTGCCGCTGCGTCACAAAATTCACTCAACAATGGAGCAAAAGAGCCGCAAGGGGCTTCTAAATCAGCCCCTACAGACTCAAGTCCAGTCCTTCCTTTGTACACATGGCGATAAGAAGAAATAGTGGTGGTGGAGTGATAGTTTGAGTATTTTAATGACTGGTTAATGTAGTAGGAAACTTTACTGTTGTCGCTGATCTTCAATCACGATGGACTTTGGCTGTCACTTCGCGTGCTGCGGACTGCTGCCTGCCAATCCTAGGCAAACCTTTTTAGTACTTTGTTTAGTGAGTTACATAAGGTAGTTTCCAATTCGACGGTCCGCAAATCAAGCAATACTAAAGTAATAACGTAGTCGACCACATGAGATTGGTCAATAATATATCCCGTGGAGTAGTTGTGTATTTGCTATTTCGCAAAAATATTTTGTTAGTTCTTTTGAAATGTTTGATTTGGTTGACAAATATCATCCATGTTTTCTGTTTTTCTTTCTTTCATGTTGTACATCAGCTTCCCCCAGGGGCAAGAGGAGGACACAGGAGGAGGAGGAGGAGGAGGGTGCCGTTGACGATGCAGGCCAGGACCGGGCAGGCGAGGGCTCCTTTGCTGGCCCCAGTAAGTTTCAATTTTAATATAGAGTACTTATTTTTTCCTAGCGTTCCTCATTCGATTTCTTTTAAATCGTCTTTGATCTTCTTGTAGACAGGATCTAAATTCTTATCCTGCCTCGACTATGACTCCGTGTGGTATTACTAGATTATTCTTATTAGTCTGTCTGTGTAGCTAACTAAGATTGCACATTTGGCATTTCCATTGGACTCCCATTCTAGTCAGCAATAGCTCCATGCACTGAGTGCAGTCCTCTGGGATTGTCCATAATGTCTTTTCAAGTATTCTAAATGTTTATGCTTTGACAATTGCCAACAATAAAAAGGTGAATGACCACCAAGAAAGAATAAGATACTACTTTACTTTTGGTTTGGATAGGAGGACAATCCATTCTACTACTGTTGCAGGGACAAATCTGCACAAACAGAACTATGGACACTAAATAATGCATTGCTTAGCTTATCAATTATAATAGGTGCTGTTAGACTTTCCACATACCTCAGTGATAACAGACATTGTAGTTGAACCCCCAATCTCCTTACTGACTAGATAGTGTGGCAGAGTCATTTAGCTCCCAAAGTCACCGATGTCAGAGGCATGGACTTATGCTTGCAAAAATTCCAAAACCTTTAGCTCATCCACTCTAGTCTGGAGGACCAAAAACCACAGAGTCTATTTGAGTTTAAAAGCTTTATTAAAAGTAAACACATTTATTGAAATCAAGTTTGTCATAAAAGTAAATGTTTAACTGGAAATGGAAAAGTGCTTAGTGCTGACGATTAATTGGACACATTTCTTGTGGTCGAGCCGAGCTCTCACCTGGTTTGAACTTGATCCTGCTCGTGTTCTTAGAAGTCAAGCTTCTGTCTGTTAGGAGAAAAAGTGGTGCGTGTTAAAAATAAAAAGCAAGCATTCATCAGTTGTGCCAAAAAGTGCAGCAAGACAACAGCCTTCCCTGGAAAAAGGGAAATTTTTACTTTACAGTAGACAGTCACAAATTATTAAATTGTATACTGTTTTTTTCACATTTCTTTCTTCCTCCTAGACCAAAATATTATATAGTAGTGAGTGGTGTATTCTAACATTATTAAATGTACTTTGTAGGTGGAACATCTGGAGGCGGGGCCAGCGTCGAGGTGGTGGTGGCATTGGACGAGGACAACTCTGGGGAGGAGGCGGTGGAAGTGCCGGACAAATCTGTGGGGGATGACACGGTGGTGGCGGGCAGAGGTAAGCTATACATTCCTTACTCATTTGAGATTGAAGACTGCAGAGTGTGCTTTCTGCACGGGTGTATTATAAATAAACCAGGTAGTAGCCTCCTCTAAATGTACTTCGACTTAGCTGTGAAGTTTTTGGCGAGAAGAATCCCAATCAGATCTGAGGTGAACTTGATGGAAGGGATGAACGAAAAGCGAAAGAAGGGTGTAAGTAAGTGTGGAAGGACGAGAAATGTAATGATGACTGGCAAAGAAGAATGATATGTGTTTGCTTGGCCCCCTAGGTGGCTGAGAAGGAAAGAATATGGTATGGTGCATGGCTGGGTGAATGATGAAGCAAGGATGGGTGTAAGGAGAACAGCCTGGGTGGGTGAAACAGAAACTGTATGTGTGCATATACTTTGAATGGATGGATGCCTGGATCATTCATGGTACTATCTGACTCTTAGATAGCATATGTGTATCTAGAGAGAGTAGACGGTCACTGGATGAACTAAGTGTTACTTTGAAGAGCATGTAACACCGCACCCGCACGTCTGTCCCAGTGTAGGAAAGGCAAGGAAAAGAAGTTGTAATTTTGTCCAAATACTACCATGAATAGTAGCAGTAGTTTGTATTGCAACTGCAAGCACAGCATATATCTGGTTATTACGGTGGACACTCCCTACCTATCTTAATAACTTTAGTTTAGTAGTAGTACGTCATTCATGTGTGGGGGTATCACTGTTCACTCCATAATAAGCAAAGCACCTAAAGTCATCCCATATGTCATCAAATACATCCCATGTGAAGTGATAGATAATCAGATTATTTAGCTTCTTTATTTTCCTTTTCTAATACTCATTTGCACTGTAGGGTGAAAGCTAAATTAATTAAGCAGTAGCCCTTTTAACAGAGTATTCTCAGTGCCACCCGTAATAGAAAAGTAAGAGCTTCACCACCTGCATGTACTGGACCGGTACAGTAATTATTATTTATTTAACGATTTATAGAGCGCCTGGTGACCCGAAGGCATCCCCGCGCTGTAATGGTTGTATTATCCAGAGGGGAGGGGAGCAGAGAGGGTAGGGACTTTATTTTGGAAATAGGAACGTTTTCAATTTTTTTCTGAAGATCAGATAACTAGGTTCCAGCCTAAGGGTACGGGGAAGAGCATTCCACCCGGCAGATGGCTTCACGGAGAAGCGTCGGCCACCGGTCCGTGTCTTCCTGTATCTGGGGATGTTGGCCAGATGTTCATTCTCAGAGCGAAGGGATCTGGGGGCCTTATACGGAGTAACCAGGTCACTGAGAATCGAAGGGCCAGCGCCATTCATCAATTTGTGTGCGGTACACATGGCCTTAAATTCCACCCTTTGGTGAACTGGTAGCCAATGAAGGGCCTTGATTGCTGGTTTGGCTGATACTCTGGAGGGAAGGTTCATGAGTAGTCGGGCTGCTGCATTCTGTGTCCGTTGAAGTTTAGCCATGGTGGCTTCTGGGGCTCCCAGGTATACCATGTTGCTGTAGTCCAACCGAGCCAGTATTAAGCCTTGGACTAGCAGTTTTCTCGACGCGGGCGGGAGTAAGGGGAGAATTTTGCGGGTGGAACGCATCAGCCCGAAACAGGTTCCTGCCGTTTTGGATGCTTGCGTTTCCATCGAAAGCTCTGGTTCCAGCCAGACTCCTAAGGTCTTAATTTCTTGCTTCGGGTGGGAGTTTCCCCGAACACGTCTGGCCAGACCGATGGGGGGATAGTAGCCCATTGCTTACCCATGAGCATAACTTCGGTCTTTGACCCGTTTAATTTCAGTGATGATTCACACATCCAATTGTGGATATCCGTGAGGCAAGTCTGTCTCACTCATCATGGTGTGCGTCTGTTTTTCTCGGGTGCAAGTTCACTGCGCTGGCATTATGCCGGCTTGCATAAGATAACGTACCAATTTTCCTAAACAAGAGAGAAGAAGAAGAATAAGACTGGTGTACTGTCATAGTCGACTGTAATGGAAGTCCATAGTGCTTGTAGAATTTGTTCCTTAAACTCCCACTAATGTTAGTGCAAGGATGAAGAAGTCGGAGGTTACATAGATACTGTCCTCAATAGTTATGTACTGTGCTTTCAATTTGCTACTTGTACTGTGACAACTTTCTGCTCAATCATTTTGTGTTAATCTTAAGGAGCATTGGTTACAGACTATGTCTTTCTTTCTTCATGTAGTTGCTCCTTCCAAATCCAAGACACCATCAAGGAGGAAGGAGCTGGCTCGAAGGGCCCGGCAACGGAGGCTGGATGCCACTGTCGCTGAATATCGGCGGCTGGTGGCCCTGGAGGAGGAGGAGACGCAGTCTGGTACAACAACAACGTCCATGGGGACAGCTGCATCCTCCTCCGTGCGGGCTGCCAGCCAGCGCAGTGCTCCAGCGGTACGGAGCCGGGCTACCAAAGCCCAACGCCAACGCCGAGCAGCAAAGACAGCAGCTGCCCCCCACAGGATTTGCAAGGCACACCGGCGCCGCTTATCCCTCAGACTGTCCTACCTGGAGCAGGAGGTCCTGAACTATAAGAACTTGGTGGAGGGCCTCCGCTTCGAACTTGCCACCCTCCGCAAGGAGCATGATGCCCTGGCTGCTAAAGCCAACAGCAACCTGCCATAGTGGTTCTTGCCCCTTTTTTAGAGACTTTTGGGGGGTGGGAATTGGGAGTTGGGTTTTTTGGGGACTTTTGAAGGACAATCGTTGGGGTTAGGGAGGGTCTTGCGGGAGATTATTTTGTTAGGGCTATAAAAATATAATTTTTGAAACTTTATCTGACCATACCTGTTTTTTACTGCTTTTGAGTCTGGTGGGTGGGGGTTTAACAGTAAGTTTGTTTTCCTGAATAGTCCTAGGACTTTAGTAGTACTACCGTCAATCTCTCGTCTCTCCTAATACTCCATTATACTACCTCCAACCAAACGCCTATCTTACCTGTAATTTCTGTTTGCAAGTAGGGCTAGGCCCAGGGCTGGCTCCACGGGAAACAGCGAATAAGGTTGGCAATCCTGGGCGGATAAAATTTCCTCATAGCGGTGGTACTAGTGGTGTGACACAGTGGCAGTTGCATGCCTATGAAAAAAAAGAAAATGAAATCTGGTTTGTCCTCCTGAGCAATACAACGGTACAATAGAGAATATAGCAGGTGACAGTACACTAGAACAGTGCCACATTGTAGCCTAACAAATGGTAAAGTATAACTACTAATTCGGTTGAAGTTCTTTGACATTAGCCATGGGTCTTTGTCAAGCAGAGTAAGAATATTTCCTCGGATTTCTTCACCAGCCTGTTGCTATCACCTTATCCTCCCCAGCAAGTGTGTGGATTTATTGCTGTAATTTAGTCACACATCAATCAAAACCACACAGCCCGGGGGAAGAGTGTTAGGGTTTGAAAAATGGATGGGTACGGGGGTTTTTGGGAAAGGTTTTGTGAGACAAGAAAAAATAGCACAGCATGGACAAACAATTGTGAACATAAACAAATCGTTGGGTACAAACCTATCCATCAATCTTTGAAAGTGCATGCACTAGTGCATGCATGTCAGTGAAAAGTAAGTAGTACTTTCGACAACTGTGGGAGAAAGAATGCGACAGTACAGGGCGTGTGTGGAAATATTGATAACTATATTCAAGATAAGGTCTCTGTTGCCAGATACCTGAGAGCCTTGCTGGTCACTATAAATCCATTCACAACACTCAATGGGGTTGGTCTGGAAGGTGTAGTAGATAGAAAAGGAGAAATTGCTCTTTTTCTAGGTGTCCCCTCACTCACCAGGGTTGCCCCTTGGTGACATGCTTCATCATTGGGGCCATCCCAGTCCTCTACGGGCTGGGGCGTGCTGCGACTTGCGAATTACGTAGGAGCACTTACAAATGACTATGTGTGGTGCAGATGTGATAGTGGAGTGGACTAAGTGATGTGTTAAAGGATCAATTTAGAAGCAGAGAGAGATCCAAGAAATGCAGTCACAGTCCTAGAAAAACACAATGGATACTGTATCTGTATGTTGTTGTAGTTGTCCTGTTGAATTTGGTAAGTAAGTTGCATGCAGAAAAAAAATCCTCTTATTAGCGGCACTCCTCCATTCCATCTGACGCTTCGTCCATCAATGTTGGTGACCAGAAGACACCCTGTCCACTGCCTGCCTGGCGGATGCTGAATTGCGGCTCGCTAATGTGAAGCCTGACTCCATCCTTTTTTCCCCATTGCACAGACTGAAACCCGGCCTGTAATTATTCAATGAAAAACAGGAAGTTATATAATATTACAACACCACTGATAAATAAATATAAGGTATGTAGGCTGTGGAGTGCAAAAACTCAGACTTTGATTTTCCTAGTAGACAGTACAATATTGTTGACAGTGCGTACTCTGTCTGAGTCACCTTTTGAAGGATAAATAAGTATGGGCAAATTAATGTAGCGGATCTTTCCCCTCAAGCTAGGTGTACTGTAAACTGTGTTTTAGAACAAAATTAGATCTTCCCAGCAGTGCTCCCACCCAGACCCTTACTAAAGCCAGTCGCAAAAATGTAGAAGACCCCCAATCAAATCGCAAAAAACGAGGCCTAGCAGAAAACTGGTGACAAAACGTACTTTGAAAGTAAAAGTAGGCCCAAATACCCCCTTACCCACCGTGGATTGCATTCAAACCACTTGCAAGCAACCAAGCAAAAGTATCCATAGCTAGCATCGCTCCAAGACCCGAAAACCCCCCCACCCAAACACATGCAATAGAAATACTGCTAACCCTAACAAACCCTAAGTTAAGAATAGTGGCAAAGGCTTTCTTTGACTATGCCAAATCCCCCCTTTCCCACCATGGATTTTCTTCAAATGACTTGCAACCAAAATTACACATTCGCACGAGTGCTCTAAGACCCCAGAACTCAGTTGCAAAAATCTAGAACACCCCGAAACACATGCAATCCTGCTGCTAGGGCTAACCTTCACGAACCCTAAGTTACAAAAAGTGCCAAAAGGCTTTTCGGCGTGGATTTTGTCCCAACCACTTCTACCCGGTATTAGACCTTCCCAGGAATGGCCCAAGACCCGCCAACCCACCCGCCAAAAAGCATAACACCCCCAAACAGGCCAAAAGCAACATCTCCTACTTACAATATTTCTCGGCCTTCGGTCCAAACGCGCTGCGTAGCTAGGCCATAAGTCCGGTTTGCCACCACGGATTTCCTGAAAAGCAAATGCAATCAAGATTAGAGTGTCCCAGCAGTGCTCACAGACCCCGAAACTCACCCACAAACAGACGGAACCCCCCCTAAGAGCACCTCAAAGGCAAGCAAGTCAGCAAAAACACAAAAAAAATTCCGCCTCGGATTTGGTCCAAACCACTTTTATCCGGTATTAGAGCTTCCCAGCAATGGCCCCAGAGCCGTCAACCCAGGAGAAAACGAGTAGAAGACCCCCAAACAGCCAAAGAGCAAAAGTACAAAAATGGGGACCTAGTCATTTTTTCCCAAATTTCCCAAATCACTCCGCGCGTGCTCTGCAGCTAGGCCCTAACTCCCCTCTGCCACTATGGATTTGCTTCAAACCTCTTGCAAAGTAAAGTATCCATAGCCAGCAGTGCTCCCAGACCCCGAAACCCACCCACAAACACCAGGAAGCCCCCCAAACAGGCCCCCGAAAACGCTACATTGAGCAAAATGTCAGAAATAGCACAAAAAAAATCAGCGTGGATTTGGTCCAAACCACTTTTATCCGGTATTAGAGCTTCCCAGCAATGGCCCCAGAGCTGTCAACCCGGGAGAAAACGAGTAGAAGACCGCCAAACAGCCAAAGAGCAAAAGTACAAAAATGGGGACTTAGTAATTTTTTCCCAAATTTCCCAAATCACTCCGCGCGCGCTCTGCAGCTAGGCCCTAACTCCCCTCTGCCACCATGGATTTGCTTCAAACCTCTTGCAAAGTAAAGTATCCATAGCCAGCAGTGCTCCCAGACCCCGAAACCCACCCACAAACACCAGGAAGCCCCCCAAACAGGCCCCCGAAAACGCTACATTGAGCAAAATGTCAGAAATAGCAAAAAAAAATCGGCCTGGATTTTGTCCCAACCACTTCTACCCGGTATTAGACCTTCCCAGGAATGGCCCAAGACCCGCCAACCCACCCGCCAAAAAGCATAACACCCCCAAACAGGCCAAAAGCAACATCTCCTACTTACAATATTTCTCGGCCTTCGGTCCAAACGCGCTGCGTAGCTAGGCCATAAGTCCGGTTTGCCACCACGGATTTCCTGAAAAGCAAATGCAATCAAGATTAGAGTGTACCAGCAGTGCTCACAGACCCCGAAACTCACCCACAAACAGACGGAACCCCCCCTAAGAGCACCTCAAAGGCAAGCAAGTCAGCAAAAACACAAAAAAAATTCCGCCTCGGATTTGGTCCAAACCACTTTTATCCGGTATTAGAGCTTCCCAGCAATGGCCCCAGAGCCGTCAACCCAGGAGAAAACGAGTAGAAGACCCCCAAACAGCCAAAGAGCAAAAGTACAAAAATGGGGACTTAGTCATTTTTTCCCAAATTTCCCAAATCACTCCGCGCGCGCTCTGCAGCTAGGCCCTAACTCCCCTCTGCCACCATGGATTTGCTTCAAACCTCTTGCAAAGTAAAGTATCCATAGCCAGCAGTGCTCCCAGACCCCGAAACCCACCCACAAACACCAGGAAGCCCCCCAAACAGGCCCCCGAAAATGCTACATTAAGCAAAATGTCAGAAATAGCAAAAAAAAAATCGGCCTGGGTTTTGTCCCAACCACTTCTACCCGGTATTAGACCTTCCCAGGAATGGCCCAAGACCCGCCAACCCACCCGCCAAAAAGCATAACACCCCAAACAGGCCAAAAGCAACATCTCCTACTTACAATATTTCTCGGCCTTCGGTCCAAACGCGCTGCGTAGCTAGGCCATAAGTCCGGTTTGCCACCACGGATTTCCTGAAAAGCAAATGCAATCAAGATTAGAGTGTCCCAGCAGTGCTCCCAGACCCCGAAACTCACCCACAAACACCAGGAAGCCCCCCAAACAGGCCCCCGAAAACGCTACATTGAGCAAAATGTCAGAAATAGCAAAAAGAAAATCGGCCTGGATTTTGTCCCAACCACTTCTACCCGGTATTAGACCTTCCCAGGAATGGCCCAAGACCCGCCAACCCACCCGCCAAAAAGCATAACACCCCCAAACAGGCCAAAAGCAACATCTACTTACAATATTTATCGGCCTTCGGTCCAAACGCGCTGCGTAGCTAGGCCATAAGTCCGGTTTGCCACCACGGATGTCCAGAAAAGCAAATGCAATCAAGATTAGAGTGTCCCAGCAGTGCTCACAGACCCCGAAACTCACCCACAAACAGACGGAACCCCCCCTAAGAGCACCTCAAAGGCAAGCAAGTCAGCAAAAACACAAAAAAAATTCCGCCTCGGATTTGGTCCAAACCACTTTTATCCGGTATTAGAGCTTCCCAGCAATGGCCCCAGAGCCGTCAACTCACCTGCAAAGAGGTAGAACAACACCCCCACAAGTGCTGAGTCTTTCTTCATTGGGCGTAAACCAGCCCTCTGCTTTGATGGAAATAGGAGTCTGGAGGAGGAGGATAGAGGAGCATGTTCTTCTGAACTTGTGAACCTGAGGAATGCACACTGCGGCACCTTCAAATCAATTAGCAAACAAGTGAAGACAGTTCTGCTGATGGGCTTGTTTTTGTGATTATCTGATTAAAGTTTGAATTATATTAACTGTGCACAACAAAGAAAGACAGACACACAGGAATAAAAGTGAATAAGGACGAAAAAGAAAGTTATTGATTCGTTGTCTCATTTTCAGGGCTCGGTATCACGGTCCATGAATGAGAATAAGGCTTCGTCATCATACTCTGCGAATTCAGGCAGGGTGAGCTCAGTGTCACCTGACAGAGAAGAAATTCCCTCATCTATGTTGCTGGCCACCTCGTCTTCATCCGGCGCGCTTTCTCGTACTCTGAAATCTGGTGGTATGAGGTGCTGATTCATCTTGATCATTGTTAACCTCTCCACATTTTTGGGCGAGAGGCAGCTCCGTTTGGAAGTTACAATGCCACCAGCAGCACTGAAAACACGTTCAGAAGACACGCTTGCGAGTGGGCAAGACAAGTAGTTTAAAGCCAGGTTGGTGAGCTGTGGCCACAATTCTTTTTTCCCATGCCAATACGCCAATGGGTCAGCATTAACATAGACCTCTGTTGAGTCATTCAGATAGTCCTTGACCATCGAATCAAGGTTCTCCTCCAAGGTTCCTCCACTTTGCTTAGCTGTTGCTGTGACCTTTTGAGAACCAAGCCCAAGCCGAGCTAGCCAATCCTCTTCAGCCTCCAATGTTACTGTTGTGTCTGGTGGTGCAGATGATCCGGTTGCCGGTCTCTTTAATGGCTGAGAGGCCACTTGTGCCGCAGCCACAGGTGCAGAAGTGGATTGTTTTGACTGGGGATGGCCTGCTGATGCTGATGTACTGCCTTTTCCTTCAATTTGCTGCCGTTCTCTTTCAAACCTCTTGGCTGAGGAGGCTATCCACTGTTTGTACTTTGTAACATCTTCATCAGCAAAAGGAAAGAATGCTTGGCCTGCCAGCGCCTTTTTGTAGCGTGGATCCAGAATAGTAGCACAAATGTAATGCTGGTTTGAGTGGATCATTTTAAGACGTTCATCAGCTTGTAGGTGCTCTAATAATTTCTCAGCCAGAACAAAAGGGTCTTGGTTTTTTTCATCTTTTTCAAACACAGAACACACCTCCTTCAGTTGGTGCTCCAGCATGTACAACAATGGGATAGCTTTCCCCAAATGACAGTCCTCCTTGCTGACTGCACGCGTGAAGAACTCAAAAGGACGACGCATGTGTATCAGGCTTTTAACTATGTTCCATTGCGCCGCACCCATCCTCAGGTCCTCCTTCTGAGCTGTACCCTGTGTTAAGAAATAGTGATCGAGTACCGTATACTGCTCATACAGACGCTCAAGCATGTAGAAGGTTGAGTTCCAATGTGTTACCACCTCCTGGATGAGTGCTTTCACTGGCATTTGACGTTCATATAGCAGGCTCCTCAGATGCTTCCGGGCCTTAAAAGAATGGCTGAAATGGTTGCACATTTTTCGGCAGGTATCCACTACTCTGTACACTGCACTGTCTTTATCACCCAAGAATTTTTTGACAACGAGGTTTATACAGTGCGCCAAACACGGCACTCTGAAATAGTCACCCAGCTGCATGGCCTTAACTATATTGGAGCCATTGTCCGTGGAAACATAACCAACCTGGCGTTTTTTGGGGGACAGCCAGCCAAGGACCTTTGTGTTGAAGACATCCAAAATGTTTTCTGCTGTGTGACGTTTCTCCAAACCAAACATGGCTAGTGTTGCATGTTTCCGAGCAGCTTTAAAAACAATGTCCGAGTCAACAACTGCGTTTAGCTTTGCTTTAGCCCCTGAAAAAGAGACCCAGTGTGCAGTGATGCACATGTAATCAGCGCCTGCGCCACTGGTCCACATGTCTGTTGTCAGATGTATAGTGTGAACAGCACTCTTCTGCAAAGCTGCCCCAATCACCACCAGAACATCTTCATGTAGTGCTGGAACCGCAACTCGGGAGAAATAGAACCGGCTAGGAACCTTCCATTTAGGGCAGAGCGCTGCCACTAATTCTAGAAAACCAACCCCTTCTACAAAAGAAAAATGGAGAAGGTCCAGAGCTAGCATTTTAGCCAGCTTAGTGTTATACAGACGCGTCAGTGGGCGGTTGCGTTCATATTGCGCTTCTGTAAACAACATCTTTTTAATGTTGCCCTGGACCAAGGATTTACGGGATGATGATGATATCTTCGACCCAGTTACGCTCGCTGATGAACTTTTTCGCATTGATGTCTCACTCTCTCCCACACTCTTAGTGTGGCTCACATGGGGTGTGCTGCTGACAGGGGTACTGGGTGTAAGTGAAGTGTTTGAATCGTCTTCTTCCTCCTCCTCATCATCAGATGAAAAATCTACGTTTTCATTACGTGCAATTCGGGCTTCCTTGACCGCCTCTAGGTGCGCAAACCATTGGACAGCGTGCGTTCTCCTAAGATGACCTGTCTGGCCTCAGGTACCATAGTTGGTACCAAACTTACCACGACTAACTCGAAGCTTACAAATGCTACAAATGGCTACTTTTTCCTTTTTTGGGCAAACACTAAAGAAGTCCCAAACTGGAGACTTGAAATGTCTTTGGGGGTCGGAGGAGGCGGCGATACTGGTGGTGGTGGTCCTGCTGCTAATGCCAGATGAAGTGGAGGATGTGGATTGCCGAACTTCAGTACGTTTTGCACTTTCACCACCACGAATTGAGGTCGAAGTGGATGGAGGTCCCTTCTTGTGAGAAAGAAATATGGAAGCGGTAGGTGTTGGCGTACTAGTTAACTCCAAATCTAATGATTGTTGTGTTTCCATTTCCATTGCCTCCTCGTCGACATCATCATCACGCTCAGCAGCTTCTCGGGATAGGGTCAAAATGTCTCTTTGCTGCATGCCCGCTGGGGCTGCAGTGACCTTTATGATGACTGGCTCGTCGTCATCGTGAGAGGCTTCACCAGCAGCAGTATCCATCACTTCTTGTTGAGCCTCATCACACTCCATAGCTATGAGTTTTTCGACGACCTTCCTTTTACGCTTAGGTACCTTTGTCAGATCATGGTGTGCCTCACTCTCAGACTGCCGTTATGATGGTTCCAAATCTTCATCCAGAATGGGATCATCAGAAGGAGGTGGGCTTGAAGAAGATGTAGACACCAACCTTGATCTTTTCCTTGCTAGGGATGTGGAAGACAATGAATGATCATCAGGAGGAGTGGCTTCCAATGATACCTCGGCTTGATTGTCGATTTCCTGATGTGCCCCTACTTCGGGAGGAACAACTATTGTGGGCACTTGTGACCCTCCATGCACCTCTGCTTGCACATCTCCTTGCGCTGCCTCTCCTTCCACATGTACTTGGGCTTGTACTTGCACATGGTGTTGTTGTTGCGGCTGTGGTTGTTCAACACTTGTCAGATGAGTTACAACAACCTGTGTTGATTCAGGGACATTGCTGCTACTTTCTTGCGATGAGCCAACATCACTGGTCGATGGTGATTGGAGAAGTACACTGACTGCCTCTGAGGCACTCAAGGGCTTTGACTTAAGTTGGCGTGGTGGTGGAGGCACTGAACCCAATGGAGCGGGGGTGCTACTCCCAGCTTGGTCCCCAGCAGATCCTGCTGTTGCTGCAGGCGTACTTTTTTTTTTGCTCCCAAAAAACGCGGCGGCCGGCACACCAGCCTCCTTGGTAACTTGCTTCTTCTGCTCCTTACAAGCAACTTTCTTGCTAGAGGAGCTACGGAGACCTTTTTTTGGGGCCATCTTCTTCAGAGCAGGTCAGACAGCAGGCCGCAGTTGCACGAATTGTAGAGTTGTCTGAGGCCAGACGTGACGTCGCGTGACGTTATGCTGCACACACACACCGCTGCAGGACTTCTTCCTGGCACTGGTGGTTCTCTTGAGTCTTGTGCACCTAAAAGCAATGGAAGACAGAGGAACATCAGTTCAGTTATATACCCCAAAAAAATCGGGAAAAAAAACAGAAAAATCAGCACAATCCCATTCCATCCATGCCCTCCATGATGTTTAAGTTCAAGACACCCCACAGAAAGACTAGGCCTATGCAAGACTCAATACCTCTGGTGAAAAGGCCACAAGTACAGCCCCAAAAAACGAAAATCACTGAAAAATCAGCACAATCCCATTCCATCCATGCCCTTCATGATGTTTAAGTTCAAGACACCCGACAGAAAGACTAGGCCTATGCTAGACTCAATACCCCTGGTGAAAAGGCCACAAGTACAGCCCCAAAAAACGAAAATCACTGAAAAATCAGCACAATCCCATTCCATCCATGCCCTCCATGATGTTTAAATTCAAGACACCCCACAGAAAGACTAGGCCCATGCAAGACTCACTACCCCTGGGCATAAAGGTTGAAAAGTAGGCAAAATGGTTGCAGGCCTAACAACAATGCCTGCATTCAAAATGGCCACTTGCCTCACAGCACATGGCCAGGGCCTGTAGCAGCACTCAAAATGCCGTCAACTCACCTGCAAAGAGGTAGAACAACACCCCCACAAGTGCTGAGTCTTTCTTCATTGGGCGTAAACCAGCCCTCTGCTTTGATGGAAATAGGAGTCTGGAGGAGGAGGATAGAGGAGCATGTTCTTCTGAACTTGTGAACCTGAGGAATGCACACTGCGGCACCTTCAAATCAATTAGCAAACAAGTGAAGACAGTTCTGCTGATGGGCTTGTTTTTGTGATTATCTGATTAAAGTTTGAATTATATTAACTGTGCACAACAAAGAAAGACAGACACACAGGAATAAAAGTGAATAAGGACGAAAAAGAAAGTTATTGATTCGTTGTCTCATTTTCAGGGCTCGGTATCACGGTCCATGAATGAGAATAAGGCTTCGTCATCATACTCTGCGAATTCAGGCAGGGTGAGCTCAGTGTCACCTGACAGAGAAGAAATTCCCTCATCTATGTTGCTGGCCACCTCGTCTTCATCCGGCGCGCTTTCTCGTACTCTGAAATCTGGTGGTATGAGGTGCTGATTCATCTTGATCATTGTTAACCTCTCCACATTTTTGGGCGAGAGGCAGCTCCGTTTGGAAGTTACAATGCCACCAGCAGCACTGAAAACACGTTCAGAAGACACGCTTGCGAGTGGGCAAGACAAGTAGTTTAAAGCCAGGTTGGTGAGCTGTGGCCACAATTCTTTTTTCCCATGCCAATACGCCAATGGGTCAGCATTAACATAGACCTCTGTTGAGTCATTCAGATAGTCCTTGACCATCGAATCAAGGTTCTCCTCCAAGGTTCCTCCACTTTGCTTAGCTGTTGCTGTGACCTTTTGAGAACCAAGCCCAAGCCGAGCTAGCCAATCCTCTTCAGCCTCCAATGTTACTGTTGTGTCTGGTGGTGCAGATGATCCGGTTGCCGGTCTCTTTAATGGCTGAGAGGCCACTTGTGCCGCAGCCACAGGTGCAGAAGTGGATTGTTTTGACTGGGGATGGCCTGCTGATGCTGATGTACTGCCTTTTCCTTCAATTTGCTGCCGTTCTCTTTCAAACCTCTTGGCTGAGGAGGCTATCCACTGTTTGTACTTTGTAACATCTTCATCAGCAAAAGGAAAGAATGCTTGGCCTGCCAGCGCCTTTTTGTAGCGTGGATCCAGAATAGTAGCACAAATGTAATGCTGGTTTGAGTGGATCATTTTAAGACGTTCATCAGCTTGTAGGTGCTCTAATAATTTCTCAGCCAGAACAAAAGGGTCTTGGTTTTTTTCATCTTTTTCAAACACAGAACACACCTCCTTCAGTTGGTGCTCCAGCATGTACAACAATGGGATAGCTTTCCCCAAATGACAGTCCTCCTTGCTGACTGCACGCGTGAAGAACTCAAAAGGACGACGCATGTGTATCAGGCTTTTAACTATGTTCCATTGCGCCGCACCCATCCTCAGGTCCTCCTTCTGAGCTGTACCCTGTGTTAAGAAATAGTGATCGAGTACCGTATACTGCTCATACAGACGCTCAAGCATGTAGAAGGTTGAGTTCCAATGTGTTACCACCTCCTGGATGAGTGCTTTCACTGGCATTTGACGTTCATATAGCAGGCTCCTCAGATGCTTCCGGGCCTTAAAAGAATGGCTGAAATGGTTGCACATTTTTCGGCAGGTATCCACTACTCTGTACACTGCACTGTCTTTATCACCCAAGAATTTTTTGACAACGAGGTTTATACAGTGCGCCAAACACGGCACTCTGAAATAGTCACCCAGCTGCATGGCCTTAACTATATTGGAGCCATTGTCCGTGGAAACATAACCAACCTGGCGTTTTTTGGGGGACAGCCAGCCAAGGACCTTTGTGTTGAAGACATCCAAAATGTTTTCTGCTGTGTGACGTTTCTCCAAACCAAACATGGCTAGTGTTGCATGTTTCCGAGCAGCTTTAAAAACAATGTCCGAGTCAACAACTGCGTTTAGCTTTGCTTTAGCCCCTGAAAAAGAGACCCAGTGTGCAGTGATGCACATGTAATCAGCGCCTGCGCCACTGGTCCACATGTCTGTTGTCAGATGTATAGTGTGAACAGCACTCTTCTGCAAAGCTGCCCCAATCACCGCCAGAACATCTTCATGTAGTGCTGGAACCGCAACTCGGGAGAAATAGAACCGGCTAGGAACCTTCCATTTAGGGCAGAGCGCTGCCACTAATTCTAGAAAACCAACCCCTTCTACAAAAGAAAAATGGAGAAGGTCCAGAGCTAGCATTTTAGCCAGCTTAGTGTTATACAGACGCGTCAGTGGGCGGTTGCGTTCATATTGCGCTTCTGTAAACAACATCTTTTTAATGTTGCCCTGGACCAAGGATTTACGGGATGATGATGATATCTTCGACCCAGTTACGCTCGCTGATGAACTTTTTCGCATTGATGTCTCACTCTCTCCCACACTCTTAGTGTGGCTCACATGGGGTGTGCTGCTGACAGGGGTACTGGGTGTAAGTGAAGTGTTTGAATCGTCTTCTTCCTCCTCCTCATCATCAGATGAAAAATCTACGTTTTCATTACGTGCAATTCGGGCTTCCTTGACCGCCTCTAGGTGCGCAAACCATTGGACAGCGTGCGTTCTCCTAAGATGACCTGTCTGGCCTCAGGTACCATAGTTGGTACCAAACTTACCACGACTAACTCGAAGCTTACAAATGCTACAAATGGCTACTTTTTCCTTTTTTGGGCAAACACTAAAGAAGTCCCAAACTGGAGACTTGAAATGTCTTTGGGGGTCGGAGGAGGCGGCGATACTGGTGGTGGTGGTCCTGCTGCTAATGCCAGATGAAGTGGAGGATGTGGATTGCCGAACTTCAGTACGTTTTGCACTTTCACCACCACGAATTGAGGTCGAAGTGGATGGAGGTCCCTTCTTGTGAGAAAGAAATATGGAAGCGGTAGGTGTTGGCGTACTAGTTAACTCCAAATCTAATGATTGTTGTGTTTCCATTTCCATTGCCTCCTCGTCGACATCATCATCACGCTCAGCAGCTTCTCGGGATAGGGTCAAAATGTCTCTTTGCTGCATGCCCGCTGGGGCTGCAGTGACCTTTATGATGACTGGCTCGTCGTCATCGTGAGAGGCTTCACCAGCAGCAGTATCCATCACTTCTTGTTGAGCCTCATCACACTCCATAGCTATGAGTTTTTCGACGACCTTCCTTTTACGCTTAGGTACCTTTGTCAGATCATGGTGTGCCTCACTCTCAGACTGCCGTTATGATGGTTCCAAATCTTCATCCAGAATGGGATCATCAGAAGGAGGTGGGCTTGAAGAAGATGTAGACACCAACCTTGATCTTTTCCTTGCTAGGGATGTGGAAGACAATGAATGATCATCAGGAGGAGTGGCTTCCAATGATACCTCGGCTTGATTGTCGATTTCCTGATGTGCCCCTACTTCGGGAGGAACAACTATTGTGGGCACTTGTGACCCTCCATGCACCTCTGCTTGCACATCTCCTTGCGCTGCCTCTCCTTCCACATGTACTTGGGCTTGTACTTGCACATGGTGTTGTTGTTGCGGCTGTGGTTGTTCAACACTTGTCAGATGAGTTACAACAACCTGTGTTGATTCAGGGACATTGCTGCTACTTTCTTGCGATGAGCCAACATCACTGGTCGATGGTGATTGGAGAAGTACACTGACTGCCTCTGAGGCACTCAAGGGCTTTGACTTAAGTTGGCGTGGTGGTGGAGGCACTGAACCCAATGGAGCGGGGGTGCTACTCCCAGCTTGGTCCCCAGCAGATCCTGCTGTTGCTGCAGGCGTACTTTTTTTTTTGCTCCCAAAAAACGCGGCGGCCGGCACACCAGCCTCCTTGGTAACTTGCTTCTTCTGCTCCTTACAAGCAACTTTCTTGCTAGAGGAGCTACGGAGACCTTTTTTTGGGGCCATCTTCTTCAGAGCAGGTCAGACAGCAGGCCGCAGTTGCACGAATTGTAGAGTTGTCTGAGGCCAGACGTGACGTCGCGTGACGTTATGCTGCACACACACACCGCTGCAGGACTTCTTCCTGGCACTGGTGGTTCTCTTGAGTCTTGTGCACCTAAAAGCAATGGAAGACAGAGGAACATCAGTTCAGTTATATACCCCAAAAAAATCGGGAAAAAAAACAGAAAAATCAGCACAATCCCATTCCATCCATGCCCTCCATGATGTTTAAGTTCAAGACACCCCACAGAAAGACTAGGCCTATGCAAGACTCAATACCTCTGGTGAAAAGGCCACAAGTACAGCCCCAAAAAACGAAAATCACTGAAAAATCAGCACAATCCCATTCCATCCATGCCCTTCATGATGTTTAAGTTCAAGACACCCGACAGAAAGACTAGGCCTATGCTAGACTCAATACCCCTGGTGAAAAGGCCACAAGTACAGCCCCAAAAAACGAAAATCACTGAAAAATCAGCACAATCCCATTCCATCCATGCCCTCCATGATGTTTAAATTCAAGACACCCCACAGAAAGACTAGGCCCATGCAAGACTCACTACCCCTGGGCATAAAGGTTGAAAGTAGGCAAAATGGTTGCAGGCCTAACAACAATGCCTGCATTCAAAATGGCCACTTGCCTCCCAGCACATGGCCAGGGCCTGTAGCAGCACTCAAAATGGCCCCCAGCCACATGGCCTGTCCCTCCCCATGAACACCCCCAAAAATCGAAAAACACTGAAAAATCAGCACAATCCCATTCCATCCATGCCCTCCATGATGTTTAAGTTCAAGACACCCCACAGAAAGACTAGGCCCATGCAAGACTCAATACCCCTGGTGAAAAGGCCACAAGTACAGCCCCAAAAAACGAAAATCACTGAAAAATCAGCACAATCCCATTCCATCCATGCCCTCCATGATGTTTAAGTTCAAGACACCCCACAAAAAGACTAGGCCCATGCTAGACTCAATACCCCTGGTGAAAAGGCCACAAGTACAGCCCCCAAAAACGAAAATCACAGAAAAATCAGCACAATCCCATTCCATCCATGCCCTCCATGATGTTTAAATTCAAGACACCCGACAGAAAGACTAGGCCCATGCAAGACTCACTACCCCTGGGCATAAAGGTTGAAAAGTAGGCAAAATGGTTGCAGGCCTAACAACAATGCCTGCATTCAAAATGGCCACTTGCCTCACAGCACATGGCCAGGGCCTGTAGCAGCACTCAAAATGGCCCCCAGCCACATGGCCTGTCCCTCCCCAAGAACACCCCCAAAAATCGAAAATCACTGAAAAATCAGCACAATCCCATTCCATCCATGCCCTCCATGATGTTTAAGTTCAAGACACCCCAGAGAAAGACTAGGCCCATGCTAGACTCAATACCCCTGGTGGAAAGGCCACAAGTACAGCCCCAAAAAACGAAAATCACTGAAAAATCAGCACAATCCCATTCCATCCATGCCCTCCATGATGTTTAAATTCAAGACACCCCACAGAAAGACTAGGCCCATGCAAGACTCACTCACTACCCCTGGGCATAAAGGTTGAAAAGTAGGCAAAATGGTTGCAGGCCTAACAACAATGCCTGCATTCAAAATGGCCACTTGCCTCCCAGCACATGGCCAGGGCCTGTAGCAGCACTCAAAATGGCCCCCAGCCACATGGCCTGGCCCTCCCCATGAACACCCCCAAAAATCAAAAATCACTGAAAAATCAGCACAATCCCATTCCATCCATGCCCTCCATGATGTTTAAGTTCAAGACACCCCACAGAAAGACTAGGCCCATGCTAGACTCAATACCCCTGGTGAAAAGGCCACAAGTACAGCCCCAAAAAATGAAAATCACTGAAAAATCAGCACAATCCCATTCCATCCATGCCGTCCATGATGTTTAAATTCAAGACACCCCACAGAAAGACTAGGCCCATGCAAGACTCACTCACTACCCCTGGGCATAAAGGTTGAAAAGTAGGCAAAATGGTTGCAGGCCTAACAACAATGCCTGCATTCAAAATGGCCACTTGCCTCCCAGCACATGGCCAGGGCCTGTAGCAGCACTCAAAATGGCCCCCAGCCACATGGCCTGTCCCTCCCCATGAACACCCCCAAAAATCGAAAATCACTGAAAAATCAGCACAATCACATTCCATCCATGCCCTCCATGATGTTTAAGTTCAAGACACCCCACAGAAAGACTAGGCCCATGCTAGACTCAATACCCCTGGTGAAAAGGCCACAAGTACAGCCCCCAAAAAACGAAAATCACTGAAAAATCAGCACAATCCCATTCCATCCATGCCCTCCATGATGTTTAAATTCAAGACACCCCACAGAAAGACTAGGCCCATGCAAGACTCACTACCCCTGGGCATAAAGGTTGAAAAGTAGGCAAAATGGTTGCAGGCCTAACAACAATGCCTGCATTCAAAATGGCCACTTGCCTCCCAGCACATGGCCAGGGCCTGTAGCAGCACTCAAAATGGCCCCCAGCCACATGGCCTGTCCCTCCCCATGAACACCCCCAAAAATCGAAAAACACTGAAAAATCTGCACAATCCCATTCCATCCATGCCCTCCATGATGTTTGAGTTCAAGACACCCCACAGAAAGACTAGGCCCATGCAAGACTCAATACCCCTGGTGAAAAGGCCACAAGTACAGCCCCAAAAAACGAAAATCACTGAAAAATCAGCACAATCCCATTCCATCCATGCCCTCTATGATGTTTAAATTCAAGACACCCTACAGAAAGACTCAGTGCACCCACCACTGAGTACCCCTGGGCAAAAGGCCCCAAAACAGCCCAAAAATCAAAAATTCCAAAATTGTAGTTGCAGCAACTGTAATGCCCCAAACAAACTTACTTGTGAAATTTCTAATCCAAAAGTGATCCAAAGAAAGTCAAAAAGGCCTCAAATCCAAATATCCAGCAGCATCCACAAAAAGTAATCCTTCCAGCTCCAGATCCAAATGAAAAGTGACCAGGAGATGGACCAAGCACTGGGAGGAGCTTGCTGGACAGGAACAGGAAGTTAAAGACTGTGGGGCACTTCCTTCCTCCCACCCCCCCCCCCTCCCCAAAATGGACTCCTCGCAAAAAAAGTGCAGGCAAATGTCAACCTGAGGAGTTATTCAGATAAAAATCATCATTTCCAGAAGGTTTATGCTGCTTGCTGGTGGATTTCTTGTGCAGAATTGCAAATTTTATATTTTCGCGAATGCGAGATCGTTGCTGCTCGCCGCATCTCCAAGCTCGCAATAGCGAAGTCCCGCGATACGTGTTCATGGCGTACTCGCGTTGACAAACTCTCGCTGTGCAAGTTGGCAAGCCGCGATTACGTATTCGCGTTCGCCAAATTCTCACGGGATCCCGCAGCAAGATCCAAAATGGCGCAGCACTCGCAAAATATCGAGAAAAACAACTCGGCAAACGCTGATGAACGCCGCGCGCCGCAAAAATTGTATCACCCAGAAAAAAAATCCGCTGCGTGCGAATTTTGCGGATTTTGTGGGAAATCCGCGAATCTTGCGGATTGCGAAGTTCCCGAAAATCCCCAAAATCTGCAAGCGGATCGGATTTTACGCCCATACTTAAATGGGACCTATCAGGTGGGCAATAGTACAAATTGTAACATGACATTTGAAATGACTGCCGGAAATATTAGCATTTCACTTTACGTAGGTGACTCAATTTATTTCATTTGTGGAGAGAGGGCTTATACATGGCTTCCAACAAGTTGGAGTGGTTGTTGTCACCTAGGTTTTGTATTACCTGCTATAGCTATAAAAGACACAAAGGAAGTAGGAAGGGACATGCAAAGACATGCACCACGGTGAGGCAGGAGAAGTATGGATCAAAGAGATACAGCATCACAGATAGCGGGTGATATATTTAAAGGGGTGATACCATGGATTGGTCCATCTATCAACTCAGGGGATATACGTAGATTGTCCAGACTACTAGAAGCAACAATAAATGAAACGACAAGTATACTTGAAAATATTACAGTAGAGCTTCAAGCTGTGAGATTAGTTTCGTTACAAAATAGAATGATTCTTGACATGATGCTAGCAGAAAGGGGAGGAGTCTGTGCAATTATAGGGGCGTCCTGTTGCACCTATGTCCCTGACTCCTCAGTTACTGTCAGGGAAGCAATAAAAAGATTGCATCATATAGGTGTAGAAGCACATCAGGATTCTGGTACATGGGATATAGAAGGTTCACTTTGGAGTTGGTTGAGCGCATGGGGTTGGAAGATAGGAATGGTGTTCATAACAATTTTCCTACTAATAATAGGCTGTTGTCTATTAATTAATTGCCTGCCAATGTGCTGTCAACTATTGGGACAGCTGACAAAATGCCAAGTGAGGAGATTAAAGGAAAAAGAAAGAATGCTGATGCAAACAGTCACTACTGAGTTGATGAACATAGACATTTCTGACAATGATAAGAATGGACAATATAATTATTCATTTGTGATATGCTTTGTGATGAAATTATTTTAAACTAAGGTTCAAAGGGTCGTTTTGTAAAAGATGAAAAATTAGTTGGCCCTCTGTTGAATGAATACATTAAAGTGAACCGTAGTTTATATTAATTTATGTCTGTCATCTGCCTGTAAATGATATGAGCCACTCATAATGGAAGGTAGCTCCATGCTGCACAAATGGTTAAAATTAAGTTGTCTGAAATTCAGCTGAAACCAAAAGAATTGCAAGTGAACGTGTGCGTGTCCATTCTGCTGTAGCTTCAACTTGTTTAATGATTCACTAGCCTTCACCTGCGTACAGAGCCAGTTCAGCGAGTCAATTCCTAGAAAGGGCTCGCTGACCTAGGACGTGTCAAGTTTGCTCTGCCCTTGCCTGGGTAAAGTGAAAAGGTAAAGTGTTTGCTCAGCACAAATAGCATGTGCGTCATTTGCATGGGGAAAGCAGAAAACACGGGCCTCTGCTGATTAGATCAAACAGTGCACATTGACATTTCAAGATAACCGACCAAGGCTGTAGGTCAGGAGGTAGTGGTGTAAAAGATTAACCAGTATCTGTATGGTCAGATGCGTCACGAATAATGTAAAGTGTGAACGTAGACATATTTCTGAAATGCACCATGATGTTGTAATGTACACGTGGCTGAGATGGTCACACCACAATGTAGTAGTTAATGAATAATGTGTCAGGGGTCTGTGAAACTTATATAAAGACTGATTTCCTCTCTGTAAAACCAGATCTCTTTGCAGTCCTGCAAATTGTCTCAGCTGCAGCTTATTGGCAATAAAGCCATTTTCATTTGAAACTTTGTATGTGCCCTTCTTGTCCCTATTCACAAATTTTGTGCTTTTACAAACAAAATAATGTAAGCGTTGAACTTGGCAACCATTATTCAAGTGTGCATTCACTGTAGGATTAGAGAATTTACTCATGAAATGTGTTTTACCATAACTGGTTGTGAAAATTTAACAAACCACATTTAGTAGATGATATACTCACTATAAAAATGAAATTCAACTTTCATAAAGCGTACTTTGATAGTTTAACTAACATGTACTGCTTAGATACGTTGCTAGGGCAGCCATGTGCTATATAAGCACGCTTAACATAACATAACATAACATAACTGGATAGAAACCATCCTCACATTATAGAATGTGATTTTACTTAGAATGCAATCAAGTTTATGTACTATGTACATTAATACTTTGTGTATTTGATTAAAATATAGTTCTTAGCCTTGTTGGCAAGTGATTATTTTGAAGACTTACTGAATGTTGCATGTAATGTGAATCGAATGCCTAGAAACGTATATTCATTTGTGTTTAAATGTGCAATCAAATATTAAATGTTCACACTTGAGGTAATGCTTTAATTTGTCCTAATTCGGCCTGTGTTTCACCCTGTTCAATACAACTGTACTTCTTTTTCTGCTAACATGACATTTCTTGCAAGTATTCAAATGTTTTTTTTTCCAAACATTTTTTAGTTGCATTGTTAGTTGTCGAATAGATACATTACTGTACTAGAGATAGAGAAAATCCAGAGAAGAAGACCTTGACGAAAGAACATGGGGAACTAGAGCGTCAAGTGAAAGGCCTATTGAGCAATTGTAGCAAACTGATGTGTGCTTGAGGAGATATTGTTCCCCCATGGGATAACCCAACATTGTTTCAGTCTGCAACATGAGAATTGGACTAGAATATTGAACCTTTCAGAATTTCTCTTGGAGCCTTCCAAATCTTCATGCTTTCCCCGAATGTTCAGAGCCTTTCCCCTGAACCTTGAGAGGTTTAGGGTTCACTGATAGAATATTGATAGACAAAATATCTCCTTACAGAAATATTGTGACCAAAATATTGGTAAAAAATATCAACATCCTATATTATAATGGTAAATGAAAAAATATCAAAATAAATATCGATTTCATTAATATAGCTGTATTAAATGTTGTATTTAAAGATATATAGCATAATTAATATTAAATATATGAAATAGTTACATTAACAATATAACAATTAATTTAAGAATAGTTAAACATACATTTACAATAATTACTATATTTATATTTATATTACACACATCGACTTAAAAAACAATTATTAAAATAATAAATGTAATTTATATTATCATTAAAAAAATATATACAAATATTTGAAAAACTAAATATATTTATATACATATACCAATAACATCAAATCAAAAAAAACATTAAATAAAAAAAGTACACCACTTATAAATCTTAAAATGTAGTAACAATTATTTTATAATGATAATTAATTTAAAATATTATACATTTAAATTAACAAAACATAATATAAATTATTGCAGCTTAAAATGAATCATTAAATATAATAATTATTACATATGCTACTATGACCGCGATTTATACAAAACTACAAACATTATTATCGTAAATATATATCATATTTATTACTCCCACTTTACACATTGCAAAAATATTAAAAGTAGCTAAAACTTACAAATCTCCCTCTAGTAAATACAAAAGTTATAAAAGTTTTGGATTGCGGATAGATAGTATTTACTATACCCATTCCAGCCAGTTCAAAAGTAAACAAACTATTGGAGTGCAGAAGGCAAAGTTTACTATTCCTCCTCCAACCAGTACAACAGTTGGGAAAATGTCCTCAATGCAGGTGGTTTGGGACACATATTCATCAAACTCTAGTCCCCCTTCACTCCAGACCCCAAGCAATCAGATATTAAAGGAGCTGACCATTGAGGAAAGTAATCAGCTGAAGGCAGTACAAGAAGCTCCCTTCCAGGGTCTTTATATTAATGCTAGATACATCCCTAAGCACTCCGCTGAAATGTGGGACTTGCTGGAAGATTTGAAGCCAGATATCTGTTTCCGCACCGAGACTTGGCTCCAAAACTATTCGACACCGGCTTTGGCAATCACCTTTCCGGAGGAATATACAATTACGAGATTAGATAGGATGAGCAAAAGGGGAGGGGGCTGGCTACGCGTGCCCCACACTTTATCAAAACAGTGGACACGGTCTCAACTACTTATATTGAACTAATGGGGCCCGATTCACAGAATGAACTTAAGACTAAATCCTAAACGTACTACTATTTGGTATTCACAGAATGCACTTACTACTTTCGGGATTCACAGAGTGAACTTACTACTTTTGGGATTCACAGAATGAACTTACTACTTTCGGTATTCACAGAATAGATTTAAGACTACTAACTTTACGTCCGCACTCAGGCCAGAAATAATGGCCCGGAGGCGGAGTCTCTGGCCCGGAGGCGGAGCTTCTAGCTTGGGGGTGGAGCTTGCGGCCCAGAGGCGGTGCTTGTGGCTTATAGGCGGAGCTTCCGGCTCGGAAGTGGGGATTTAGCCATGGCTGAAATCTACACCGCTGGGCCGTAAGCTCCGCCTTAGGGCCGGACGCTCCTCCTCTGGGCCGCAAGCTCCGCCCCCAAGCCGCAAGCTCCGCCTCCGGGCCGGAATTTCCGGCCCGAGTGCGGACATAAAGTTAGTAGTCTTAAATCTATTCTGTGAATACCGAAAGTAGTAAGTTCATTCTGTGAATTCCGAAAGTAGTAAGTTCACTCTGTGAATCCCAAAAGTAGTAAGTGCATTCTGGGAATACCAAATAGTAGTAAGTTTAGGATTTAGTCTTAAGTGAATTCTGTGAATCGGGTCCATGGTGTTTAGGCTGGAGTCCTTCAAAGGGGCCAGGTGGATGGGGGCAGTGATTTATCATACCCGGGGAGAAAGCAAAACATTTTTTTGTACGTCATTATTGTAAACCCTTGCCCCGTATATTCCACAATCCAACTACTGTCTACTGGTTGGGGATTTTAACCATCATTTAGAAGACCTCTCAAATGCAGAGTTGTCATGTCTATTGTCAGCCATGGAGTCGTTAGGGTTCTCTTCAAAAATTTACAAACCTACACATGTCGCAGGTCATACCTTGGACAACATTCTTTCTGCTGAGTCTTTGGGTGAATACTCTAGGCTTTGGGTCTGAGGGGTATATCTCAGTTGAGAGGGGGGTACAAGGCTGCAACTGTCCTCAATGCAGGTGGTTTTGGACACATATTCATCAAACTCTAGTTCCCCTTCACTCCAGACCCCAAGCAATCAGATATTAAAGGAGCTGACCATTGGGGAAAGTAATCAGCTGAAGGCAGTACAAGAAGCTCCCTTCCAGGGTCTTTATATTAATGCTAGACCCATCCCTAAGCACTCCGCTGAAATGTGGGACTTGCTGGAAGATTTGAAGCCAGATATCTGTTTCCGCACCGAGACTTGGCTCCAAAACTATTCGACACCGGCTTTGGCAATCACCTTTCCGGAGGAATATACAATTACGAGATTAGATAGGATGAGCAAAAGGGGAGGGGGCTGGCTACGCGTGCCCCACACTTTATCAAAACAGTGGACACGGTCTCAACTACTTATATTGAACTAATGGGGCCCGATTCACAGAATGAACTTAAGACTAAATCCTAAACGTACTACTATTTGGTATTCACAGAATGCACTTACTACTTTCGGGATTCACAGAGTGAACTTACTACTTTTGGGATTCACAGAATGAACTTACTACTTTCGGTATTCACAGAATAGATTTAAGACTACTAACTTTACGTCCGCACTCAGGCCAGAAATAATGGCCCGGAGGCGGAGTCTCTGGCCCGGAGGCGGAGCTTCTAGCTTGGGGGTGGAGCTTGCGGCCCAGAGGCGGTGCTTGTGGCTTATAGGCGGAG